>NW_020959310.1:8291-10095 GCF_003031625.1 Empidonax traillii
CGAGCTGGTGGTCCCTGAGCAGCCTCCCAGCAGGGAGAAGCCCTTCAGGTGCTTGGAATGTGGGAAGAGCTTCAGGAAGAGCTCAAACCTCCTCACCCACCAGCACATCCACACCGGGGAACGGCCCTACACGTGTGGGGAATGTGGGAAGAGCTTCAGAAAGAGCTCCAACCTCCTCACCCACCAGCGCATCCACACTGGGGAACGGCCCTACATGTGTGGGGAATGTGGGAAGAGCTTCAGGGACAGCTCCAAGCTCCGCAACCACCAGCGCGTCCACACTGGGGAACGGCCCTACAAGTGCAGGGAATGTGGGAAGAGCTTCACTGATGGATCCAGCTTGATCCAACACCAGAGTATCCACACTGGGGAACGGCCCTACAAGTGCTTGCAATGTGGGAAGAGATTTAGGACCAGCACACATCTCCTCCTGCATGAGCAGACACACACAGATGAGAGGCCCTTCCGCTGCACCGACTGCGGGAAGGGCTTCAAACGCAACTCCCACCTCGTCGGCCACCGGCGCATCCACACTGGGGAGAGGCCCTACAAGTGTGGGGAGTGTGGGAAGAGCTTCACCTGGAGCTGTTCCCTCACCCTACACCAACAGACCCACCAGTAAGAGAAGCCCCTCGAGTGCCTTGACTGCGGGAAGAGCTTCAGCCGCTTCCCACCCCAAATGACCCCTCTGATGGTGAGGCAACCCCTGGAGTCCAGTGACTGTCAGTCCATCCCTTTCTACCAGAAAGGGCCAGTCCCCTTTGCCAGGGGCAGGTTGTGCCAACAGAACCCTTCTTGGGGGTGTGTGGAGATTCCTGCCTTGGCTGGGACCCCCAAGGTCACTGCTGGAGGTTGAGAGCAGAGATCTCCCCCCGAGCATTGGTCTGGGGGAGTTCCATCCCTCTCTAATGAATAATTCTTGCTTTGGTGCCAGCTTGAGTAGAATTGCTTCAGCAATCGCTTTAATGTAGAGCACTGTCCTATCTTATGCTGTACTGCTGGTAGTTTTAGTGTTTCTATTGTGCAGTAAATAATTTTGATAAAGATCTTTTGTCTGATCATTTGTAACCATAAATAATTCATTTCTATCAATAGAAGTGATTTGCCATGATTAAAATCTGGGGAACAAAAGTGGTTCAGTCCCACCTTTGTAATTTCTTTAAACTAAAATTTTTGGCATAACCCAAGGCTGAGATTGGATCCAACAGCCCCCAGGACCCCACAGTCATTTGGAGGCTCAGGGAGCCACCCCCCTTTTGTAAATCATCCTGTGCCCAAAGACCCCCATGGGACTGTCAGACCTTCCAGACCACCCCCCTTTTCCACCCTTCTCCCTGTTCCTCCCACTTTTCTGTGGTCCCTCATTACAATCTGCTTAAATACTGCAGAAAGAGCTTCAGATTCAAAATTCTCTTGAGCAAATGTAAAACTCACACAAGGTATCTATTGATACCAAAAACTGATTTTTATTAATTGCTAAGACATGCAAAGAGAACAAGGAAAAAAAAAGAAAAGGTTGGAAATTGCTAAGATTATTTATAGAAGCAGAGAAAAGATACAACTGAAAACTACCTTTTCCCACTGAGCCTGTGGGTGTGTGGCAGAGGAGAAGCAGTTTCTGCCTTTCTTTTCTCTGTCCCTGCAGCTTTTGGATGTTGTCTCTGTAGCTGCAGGGGCTCTGACAGCTTTAGTTCTCTGCAATGCACCAGGTGTGGTTTCACCGCTCACGCCCCTGTCCCAGGCCCTGCAGGGTCTCAGCTCAGCCCAAGCTTTGGGCCCTCAGAAATATGGTCAGGGTAGAAGG
>NW_020959311.1:0-2633 GCF_003031625.1 Empidonax traillii
AGGGCCCCCCCCCCCCCCCCCCCCCCCCCAAACCTGGTGGTCTCGGAGATGTTCCCAAGGTGGGCGAATTGCCGGGAGTAGGTGAGACACATCTGGAGGGAGGGGGGAAAGGGGGGGAAATAGCAGGGAAAACAAGAAAAAAGGGGCCCCCCTGCCATTTCTGAGCTCCCAACCCCCCAGTTTGTTGGTGTCCCCCTGTTTTTGGGGGGCGCTCCCCAGTTTTGGATACTTTTAGGATTATTAGGATTTCCCCCCCCCAGGCCCCAGTTTTGCACACCCCCCATTTAGGGGTTTCATCTCCTTGATTTTGCCCCCCCCCACATACACACACGTTTTTGACCCCTTCCAGGTTTCTGGGGTTTCCCCCTTTAGTTTTTGGGGCTCCCTACCGAATTTTTTGCCTCCCTCCCATTTTTGGGGCCCCCTCACCTGGTGCTGCTTCCTCAGAGCCCCCGCCAGCTGCAGGAAGGTCTTGGTGGTTTCGGGGGGCACTGGGACCCCCCCAGGGCCCAGCTCGAACTCAGTCCCGTCCAGGGGGGGCTCTGGGACCTGTGTGGGGGGGAAAGGAATCCCATGGGATGAAATTCCCTGGGAGAGGGGGGACAGGGGGGCAATGGGGACACGGGGGATCAAGGATGGGATGGCCTCTGGGACCTGATGGGATTTGGGATCCAGCACAGCAAGAAGAGGCCTCTCTGGAGCCTCCCCCCGACCCTCCCTCCACCCCCCCAGACCCTCGGGGGTGTCCACAGGGAGCCCCCACCCCAATCAGGGGGTACCCCCAGCCCCTGCAGGGACCCCCAGGATCCCCCCCAACCTGCGCCAGGTTGATGGGGACCCTCCCAGCCCCCCCAGGGACCCCCAGGAGCCCCCCCAACCTGCGCCAGGTCGACGGGGAGGCCCCCCCGGGCGGCCCCCAGCAGCCCCTCGACGCCCTTGGCGCGGCGCAGCAGCTCCTTGGCCGCCCCCAGGTCGTTCCTGCGCTTGGCCCTGAGCGCGGCCCGCGAGAACTGGGCCCTGCGGAGCTCCAGGAATTCCAGCTGGGCCTGGGCTGGGACACGGAACGTCCAGGAGAGAGAGGGGGGGTCACAGCCCTGGGGGATCCCGGTGCCCCCCCTCCCAAATCTCCCCCCGGGACCCCCCCGTACCTTTCCCGGTGGGTTTGGGAGCCGGTTGGGAATTCGGGGTCCCCCCGCTGGGGGCGTTCCGGGGGGGCTGTTTGGGGGGTCCCGGGGGGGCCGGGCGGGGGTCGGGCTGTGCCGGGAGACACGGTATGGGGTCAGTGGGAACCCCCCAGGAATCACCAGGAATCCCTGGGAATCCCCCACCTCCCAGGCCCCCACTCGGGGTCCTGCCTCCCCCCTGCCTCCAAAGCTTCCAGACCCCCACACCTGACCTTGGGCCCCTCGGGGATCCCCCTTTCCTCCTCCTCCTCCTCCTCCTCCTGGGGGGTCCCCGCCAGCCTCGTGGCCGCCTCCAGCATCCCGGCCACGCTCGGCTCCGCCGGCACCTCCGAGCCCTGGATGGGCGGGAAGCCTGGAAAAGGGGGAGAATCCTGATGGGAATGGGTTGTTCCTGGCTGGGGGCATCACCCCCCTAGGTTGTGGGGAGGGATTTGGGGGCGTGGAGGGACCGGGAACGTACCTGGCGGCACCGGGAGCTCTGAAAGATCCACGGCTTTGCCGGCACTGAGAGCACGGAGGGCAGTCTGGTATTGCTGGGGGGGGAAACAGGGGGGTCAGGGGGATGCTGGGAGCACTGGGAGGGCCCACAGGGGGACTGGGATCATCACAGGGGGACTGGCATCCCCATTCTGGGATCGGGATCCCTATTTTGGGATCGGGATCCCCATTTTGGGATCGGGATCCCCATTCTGGGACTGGGATCCCCATTCTGGGATCAGGATCCCTGTTCTGGGATTGGGGTCCCCATTCCGGGTTTGGGATCCCCATTTTGGGATTGGGATCCTCATTTTGGGATTGGGATCCTCATTTTGGGATTGGGATCCCCATTTTGGGATTGGGACCCCCATCCTGAGCCCCGGATCCCCCCCAGCTCCGGGCACCTTCACAATCCTCTCGTGCATCCGGACTTTCCTGCCGTCCCCGCTCTCCTTGGCCTGGGCAGCGGCCGCCCGGTACCGCTCCATGCGCTGCTCCAGAGCCTCCCTCACGTCCCGCGGGGCTGGGGGGGCTCCTGGGGGAAGGGAAACCCCCCAAAACCCCTCAGAAACCCCTCGGAAACCCCCCCATGCCCCTGTCCCAACCCGCCCCCCCGGGAGCCCCCGGGGCCCACCTGGGGCAGGGGGTGCCGGTGGATCCCTCGGCTCCGGTGGATCCCTCGGCTCCGGTGGATCCCTCAGCGCTGGATCCTTCGGTTCCTCTGGCTCTGGACCTGCGGGGAGGGAGTGCCTGGATGCCCCGGGATCAGCAGGACCCAGGGGTGGAGGGGGGGATTATCCCCTCCCCAAAATAAGGGGGCTTGGGCCCAGCAATCCCACCTCTCCCCCCACCACGGGGTCTCACCCGGGGCACGGTCCTGCCCCTGCGCCTCCAGCTGCGCCTCCAGGCTCTGGAAAACCACGGGAAAACGGGAATTGCAGGGTGGCCAGGCCCGGGGACGGGGGGTTTGGG
>NW_020959311.1:3837-13921 GCF_003031625.1 Empidonax traillii
ATTATCCCCTCCCCAAAATAAGGGGGCTTGGGCCCAGCAATCCCACCTCTCCCCCCACCACGGGGTCTCACCCGGGGCACGGTCCTGCCCCTGCGCCTCCAGCTGCGCCTCCAGGCTCTGGAAAACCACGGGAAAACGGGAATTGCAGGGTGGCCAGGCCCGGGGACGGGGGGTTTGGGGGGGATCTGGGGGGGTTTGGGGTACCTTGGCCGCCCGGTAGTGGCCCAGGGCGGTGGCCGTGTCCCCCCGGCGCTTGGCCAGCAGCGCTTCCCGCTGCAGCTCCCGGAGCCGCGCCCGGAGCACCGGGATGGGGTCGGGATCCAGGCAGGGAGCCGGGCAGGGAGCTGGGGATGGGGCCAGGGAAGGGCTCGGGGGCTGGGCTGGGGGGTCAGGGGGCCCGGGGGGCACCTGGGCAGGGCCCCTGCCCCCCTTTCCCAGCGCCACCGGAGGGGGAATCTCGGCCTCATCGATGCTCTTCCCGCTCCGGACGGACTGCAACATCTGCTCCAGGGTCTGGGCACGCAGGGAGGGAGGAAATCAGGAAAAACAGGGGGAAATGGAGAGCAGGGGCAGGAAGAGAAGGGTAAAACAAGGGTTTGGGATTGGGAAATGGGACAGGATGGCGATCAGAGCGATGGAAAACGGGATAAAATGAGTCAGAACAGGGAGAAACGGAGTAAAACTGCTCAGAGTTGGGAAAAACGGGATAACCCCCAGTCTGTTCCAAAGGCTTTAGGGGCCTGTGAGGGAATTGGGGCGGACTCAGGGGAGCTGGGACTCTGGACTCACCCGCAGGCCGCGCTGGAGCCGCCGCAGCCGCGCCCCGTCCCCGGCGTCCCGGGCGTTCCCGGCGGCCTCCCGGTACAGATCCAACCGCTCCGACAGCACCGAGAGCACGGCGGGACCCGAGGGCTCCTGGGGGCACACCCCGACCCGCTGGGATCGCCCAGGACCCGCCCACAGCGAGATCCAGGGCTGGGGTCACGCCCGGGATCCCCCCACAGCAGCATCTGCTGGGATCACGGGCTGGGATCACTGGGATCAGGGCTGGGATCACTGGGATCAGGGCTGGGATCACTGGGATTGGGGCTGGGATCATTGGGATTGGGGCTGGGATCACTGGAACCACTGGGCTCAGGGCTGGGATCACTGGGATTGGGGTCACTGGGATCATTGGGATTGGGATCACTGGGATCATCCCCCCTCTGGCTGTACCTGGGGTGTCTCCATGGTGGCCTCACTCTCGTCCCCCTCCTGCAGCACCTCCTGCAGCTCCGCCTGCCCCCAAAATCCCAGGAATTGACCCCCAAATCTGGGAATCAGCCCCTGCCGGGGGCACAAAACCCCTCCCTGGGCTGGGACACCCCCCCCCAGCCCTCCCTCACCAGCAGCTCCTCCTCATCCTCCAGTTCTTCCTCCTCCTCCTCCTCCTCCTCGTCCTCCTCAGGGGGGTCCCTGAGGCAGAGCTGGGCCAGGGCCCCCACGGCTGCCAGGCCTGGGGGGGACATAGTGGGGACAGGGGGGATCACAGACCCATCTGGGGGATTTTGGGGGTTCACCCCCACCCCCCCGGCTCCCAACTCACCTTGGGGGGGGGTCGGGGCCACCCTCCCTGGAGCCCCCCGGGGCTCCCCCAGCAGCTCCAGCAGCTCCTGTTCCAGTTCAGCTCCATCCGAGACCCCCTCCGGGGGGGCATCCAGCACCAAACCCATCTGGGGAGGGGGGGACAGGGCTAGGGGGGGCACAGAGACACCCCCGGGACACCCCCAGGGAGAGGGACAGGGCTGGGGGGTCGTAGAGACCCCCAGAGCCCCGGGGAGGGGAGGAGGGGACACCCTCAGATCGGGGAAAGGGATCCCGGGAGGCAGAGGGTGGTTCCCAGGATCCCGGGGGACACAGGGGTGTTCCCGGCCCCCAGGGGGGGTGCAAAAGGGGGGAGTCCCGGGGGTCCCACGCACCTGCCGGGCCATGGCTGCCCCCCGGCCCGGGACCCTCCTGGCTCGGCTCATGGCTGCGAGGGCTCCTGGGGGGGCAAAGAGGGGTCAGGGGGGTCCCGGACTGAGCCCCCAAACCCCCACAGCTTCCTGAGACCCCCCCGGAGCCCCCCAGACCCTCCCAACGTCCCAACCCTCCTCAAAGCCCCGCCGGCCCCACTTAACACCCCAGAGCCCCCCCAAAAGCCCCAATTCACCCCCTCGATCCCCCCAAAAGGCCCCGATCCCCCCCGTTTCTCCTCCCAGAGACCCCCAAAAGCCCCCGTGTCCCCACCAGAGCTCCCCAAAGAACCCCGGTCTCCCCCTCTTCCCCCCTCCCAGAGCTCCCCAAGAGGCCCCGTGCCCCCCACCCCGCTGTCCCGGTCCCGGCGCGCCCAGTTGCTCCCAGTTCGTCCCAGTCTCTTCCTGCTCCGCCGGCCGCTGTCAACACCGCCGCGCTTTACGGCGCCGACGTCGCAAAAATAAATAAATAAGTAGATAAATAAATAAATAAAAAGCTTTACGACGGGAGTGGGGGGGAACTACAACTCCCGGCGTGCACCGCGGGGGGTGTCAGGAAACTACAACTCCCGGCGTGCCCCGCAAGCGGGGAGAAAAGGCGGGAAAGCCGTGAGGGGAGGCGGTGGGGAGGGCGCCCCCTGGCGGGCGGAGAGAGGCGCGAATTTGGGTGAAATTTGGGGGAAACTGGGGGGGAATCGGGGGAAAAGCCCACGGCTTTCACCTCAGGCCTGGAGGGTTTGGGGCTTCCCGACGCGGTTTCGGCTCTGGGGAAGCGGGGGAGCACGGGTATTGGGAGGGCTGAGGTGGGAAGGTGTAGGGGGGAAATGGCTGCTGAGGGCCGAGTGGGAATTGGGGGTGTTGGGGAGTATTGGAGAGGCTGGTGGGTATTGGGGGGATTGGAGTGTTGGGGGGAATGGGGGTACGGAGGAGTATCGGGGGTTTGGGGGATGCTGGGGGTGATTTGGGGCTGCTCCGTGTCGCTCCCGGCAGCACCGCGATGGGGAAGCGCAGGGACCGTTCCTGCCCAGGTAACTGGGAAACACCCAAATATCCCGTTTTGGGCCCAAAGTGACCCTTCCCTACCCAAGGTAGGACCCAGGGACCCTTCCTCCCAAACCAGACCCCCTTTGCCCCCATCACCAGGCGACAGGAGATTCCAGGCTCCCAAGCGGATCCTCCGGGAAACTTCGGGAGCTGCTGGCGCGGCCGTTCCCATTCCCACTGATCCCACCGGGATGGACCCCCAGGGCAGGTACCGGGGGGGTCTGGGCAGGGGGGGACCTGGGATGGATCCCTCCCAGTCCAATCCACCGGTATTTGTCAGATCCCACAGCGGGAACGAGGCTGATCCCAAGGAAATCCAGGTGGGAGAGCATGGAGCCGGACCCCCTCAGGTACAACCCCCCCCCGGCACGGCCCCCACCCCAAACGCAGGAAAAAAACCAAATCTGGGGATTCTAATGTGGTTTTTCAGGAAGGAAGAGACGAGGGAATCAGAGATCCGGGAGCACCGAAACAGGGAATTCCACATGGGATGGGAGAAAATCATCTGGAGTTGTCCCAGCAGGGAATTCCGGAGGTGGATGGGGCAGGAGAGAAGCAGAGAGAGCCACCAAAACCAGGAAACTGGGATGGGATGGGAGAGAATTGTCCAGAATTGCCAAAACCTGGAATTTTGCAGATGGACGGGGCAGGAGAGGATGGGCTGGAGTCAGTGGAACAGGAAACTTTGGATGGAATGGGAGAGAATCATCTGGAATCATTCCAGCTGGGAGCTCCAGAGGCAGATGGGGCAGGAGAGGAACAGCTGGAAACAGCAAAACATGGAATTCCAGAGGCAGATGGGGCAGGAAAGGAGCAATTGGAACCACTGAGAGAGGGAATTTTTGATGGAATGGGAGAGGAGCGAGTGGAATCATTGCAGTTTGGAACTCCAGAGAAAGATGGGGCAGGAGAGGAGCAGTTGGAGCCACTGAGAAAGGGAATTTTGGATGGAATGGGAGAGGAGCGAGTGACATCATCCCAGCTGGGAACTCCAGAGGCAAATGGCGCAGGAGAGGAACAGCTGGAAACAGCAAAACATGGAATTCCAGAGGCAGATGGGGCAGGAGAGGAGCAGGAACAGGGAATTTTGAATGGAGTGGGAGAGGAGCGAGTGGAACCATTGCAGCTGGGAACTCCAGAGGCAGATGGGGCAGGAGAGGAACAGCTGGAAACAGCAAAACATGGAATTCCAGAGGCAGATGGGGCAGGAGAGGAGCAGTTGGAGCCACTGGAACAGGGAATTTCAGAGGGAACAGGAGAGGATGGGCTGGAATCACCAAAACCAGGAATTTCGGGGGCAGAGGGGGCAGGAGAGGAGCAGCTGGAAACACCAACACCTGGAATTGTGGGTGGAGGAGGAGAGGAGGCACCGAAACCGGGAATGCCGGAGGGGAATGAGGCAGGAGAAGAGAAGCCCGAGCCTCCAAGAGAGGGAATTTGGGATGGAACGGGGGAGAATGAGCCGGAATCCCCAAAGCAGCAGAATTCCAGAGCCCCCGAGGACACAGCCATGGAGGGTCCGGATGCAGCGGGAGAGAGGGAAGGAGGGGACCTGGAGCAGGGATGGAGGGGGGACACGATGACCCAGGATCGGCCCCAAGACCCCCGGAGTGGGAGGGGGGACCTGGAGAGTGGGAATGGCAAGAGGGGGAACGGTGAGAGTGGGAATTCAGACAGCGGGAATTCCAAGAATGGGAATCCTGAGAGTGGGAATGATGAGAGCAGCGATGCCCAGAGTAGGAATAGCAGAAGTGGGAATGGCGAGAGTGGGAATTCAGAGGGCGGGAACACTCGGAGTGGGAATTCCAACACGGAGCTCCTGGAGCCGGATCCCGCAACTTCCAGCACCGACCCCCAGGAACACTGGGAAGGGACCAGCCTGGAGCTCCCAACGGAGCAGGTACAACTGGGAACTAACTGGGACCCCTCCCATCCCAAACTGGGGCACCTCTCAATCCCAAACTGGGGCCCAGGCCCCCTCCCCACCCCGTGTGCTCCAGTCCAGCCCCCTCCTCCCACACAGCCGGCCCCGGACACCCCTGGACACGAGGCCAGGAGCTGGATCCACCCCAAATCCATCGGGAACAGCCCGGCCGTGCCGTGGGACAGGTGGGTGGATCCAGGACAGCCCCTCCTTTGGGAACAAACCTTCCTTTGGGCTGCACTCCCCGATTTTGGGGTGGGACAGCCCTGACCCCCCCTCTCCCGACAGCACCAGGGCGGAGCCGGCGGACGCCACCGACATCATCCGGGGGCTCATCCGGGAGCTCTCGGACCTCAAGTGAGTCCCAAACCCCTGTGGGATTCCCTGTGATGGGGGTCCAGCCCCCCTGGTAACCCACCTGTTCCCCCCACAGCCGCCTGGCCATGGGGGCCCGCCGGGGGCTGGAGCTGCTCCGCAGGCCGAGGCCGCGCCAGGGCCGGAGGAGCCGCTGGAAGGAGCCGTAGGGACACCGGGACACCTGGAACAGCCCTTTATTCATGGAATAAACACTCCTCCAACCGGGGAACGGCTCTGGCACACGGAAGGCAGGCACCCTGCCCACTCTCCTGGGTGAGCAGAACCTGAGAAATCCACCCAAAGCTCTTGGGAACAACTCTGATGCTTGGAGAGTGGCTCTGGTACCCAGACCACCAGCCCTTCCTGGCCCCCTCCAGGCCTGGCATCAACCAAAACCCAACAAACCAACTCAAACTATCCAGTAGCAGCTCCACAGCTGGAGCACTGGTCCCTTGCCAGCCTGGAATTAACCAAAACCAAACAAACCAACCCAAACCATCTGGTAGCGGCTCCACACCTGGAGCACTGACCCCTTCCTGGCCTGGGATTAACCAAAACTCAACAAAACAACACAAAACTCAGAACCGAAGCCGCTGGCAGCGCCCAGATCCGGCCAAACCGGCCTTTCCCGGGATCCCACGGCGTCTGTCATGGGCGCTGGTGCCACCGGGAAGCGCGGTGCCGGGGTTTCATCCTCAGAGCGAGGCCCTGGAAGAGAGGGGGGAGAAGAAAGGAGTGAGCACCGGGCACCCCCACCCCAGGAGTGAGGCCAATCCCACGAGGAATCTCCTCGTGGGAATCCCACCCCTGGCTAAACCCACCCTCGGATGTGCCACGTGCCCAGGGATGCCGCGACCCCGGGGGACCCTCTGTCCCTCAGCTGCTTCCCAGCGTGCCCTCCGATTCCCCGAGGAGATTCCTCACGGGGATCCCACCCCTGGATGTGCCACATCCACTGCGGGCATCCCCGGGATGCCACGACCCCCGCCCCGCGCCCCGGTACCTGCGTAGGGACACGGGACCCTCGGTCCGCCGCTCGGCTACTTCTTGCCGCCCCTCGCCGCCCGCTTGGCCCCGGTGTCCCCGGGCCGCTGCCGGACGTACACCGAGGTGTAGCCGCGGCGGGTGAGGGGGCAGAAGCGGCGGGTGTGGGCGCGGTCCTGGGTGGCCCCGCACTGCGGGCACACGTAGCTGCGCAGCACCGGGCACTGCAGGCGCCCGCCCGCGTCCCGCAGGCTGTGCCCGCGGTACACGGCGGGAGCCTCCCCGTTGTGCCGGCAGAACGCGCAGGGCGGCCCGGGGGTCGCGGCCGGGGGGGCGTCCCCGGGGGGGTCCCGGGGCAGCGCGGCCACCAGCGCCGCCAGCCCCAGGTAGTCCCGCCACATGTCGAAGGGGCCCGCGGGCTCCCAGAGCGGCGGCGGCGGCGGCGGCGGCGGGGCCGGGGCCGGGGCCGGGGCCGGGGCGGCGGCGTTCGCGGGGCTCATGGCGCTGGGAAGGGCCGGGCGCTGGAGCTTTGGGGGTCTCGAGGCTGGGAAGGGCCGGACGCCGGAGCCTTGGGGTTCCCGGGTTTTCCCGTGAGGAACGGGGTGGGATATCGTGGTGTTCCCGGTGCTCCCGGTGCAGCGAAGGGCCGGATCCCACAGTTTCGGTGCTCCCAGTGCTCCCAGTCCAGCGGGATGGGATATCACGGTTTTCCCACTGCTCCCAGTGCCGTGTGGGGTGAGGTACCACGACGTTCCGGTGTTCCCAGTCCAACGGGGTGGGATATCATGGACGTTCCGGAGCTCCCAGTGCAGTGGAGTTGCACACCGCGGTGCTCTGAGGTATCACGGCGCTCCCAGTGCTCCCAGTGCGGGGCGAGACGCCTCAGCGGTCCGGAGCTCCCAATGTTCCCAGTACCGTGTGGGGCTGCTTGCGGCTCCACGTGCCTGGTGCTCCCAGTGTTCCCAGTGCTTCCGGCGCTCGCGGCTCCGTCCCCTGCTGCCCCCAGTGCTTCCGGTGCTGGATGCTCCCAGTGCTCCCAGTATCCCCAGAGCTCCCAGTGCACCGCCCCGGCCCCGCTCCCGCCCCCGGCGCTGCTGCCTCTGCTTCCCCTGGGGGTCCGGGGGAGTCCGGGAAGAGGGGAGGGGTCGTGCCCGGTTGGGGAGATATTGGGGGGTGGAATTGGGGGGTACCGGGGGGTACTGCAGGGGGTTTGGGGCCGCTCCGTCAGCGCTGCGATGGGGAAGGGCAGGCATCCCCCCCTCCCTCCAGGGTAACTGAGAAAGGCCAAAATGTCCCAGTTTGGGTGGCGAAGGGTCATTTTGGGACCCCCAAACTGGGACCCTCCCCCCCCCCCCAAACTGGGGGTCCCGGGTCTGGGGGGGACCCCGGGGGGGGCGCTCATTGGTTGTCCGAGGTGCCACGCCCGCCCCCATCGGCCACACCCGCCCCTCATCGGCCACGCCCGCCCCCATCGGCCACGCCCGCCCCCATCGGCCACGCCCGCCCCACTCGGCCACGCCCGCCCCACTCGGCCACGCCCTGCTCAGCCCCACCTCGCCACTCCCTTTAAAGGGGCCGCGGCCGCCGCGAACCCCCGCGGGCCGGGCCGGGGGGCTTTGGGGGGCTTTGAGAGGGGCCTGAGGGCGTTGTGGGGAGGGGGGACCCCCAGCCGGCCCGGCAGTACCCCTGGGGGTGGTGTGAGGGGGATCAGGGGCTTCGTGGCACAGCCCAGCCTGCCGCGGTGTGAGCGGGGAAACTGAGGCACGGCCCCTTCCCCAGGGGGCGGGGGATGGGCTGGTGGAGCCGCTCGTCCCACGGGCGGTGGCACATGGTGGCCCACGGGCTCCGCCGCCTCACCCCGAGGCCACCCCAGCGCCGCCCCCGCGGGGGTCCCGGTGCCCGTCCCGGGAGTCCCAGTGTCTGTCCTGGGGGTCCCGGTGCCCATCCCGGTGGTCCCGGTGCCCCCGGCGATGCCACAACCCCCGGCCCGGCCCCGCCCGACCCCGGTGACTCACCGGCCCCGGCAAGTCGGCGCTTGACGCCGGGACTGGGAGGGGAGGGGGGCGATGCCCCCCCCAGCACCCAGCGGGGATTCGGGAGGGGCCCTGAGGAGTTTGGGGGGACCCGGGGGGAGGACTGGGGGGGCCTCGTGCCGTGAAGGCGCCTTTGTCCGGACCCGCCGGTCCCACCCCGAGGTGACTCACGGGCGCGTGGCTGCGCCCTGACTCACCCCCCGCACCCCCCCGCGCCATCGGGGGCCCCCGGGGCCCCCCCGGACTCCTCCTGCGCCATCGGGATCCCCCGGAACCCCCCCCGGGCCGCAGCGGGGGCATCTGGGGAGGGGGGGGGCACAAAGATTTGGGGGATCTTCGGGGTGAGGGTGGGGTCTGGGGGTGCCAGGAGGGCTCAGGGGGCACCTGGGGGTGTAGGGGGCCTTGGTCGGATCGGGGGGACACGTGGGTGCGGGGCGGGGGGATGTATGGGTGCAGGGGGGGCTGTGGGTGGTCCCCCACCTCATCATCCTGTACATCGTCCCCTGGGAGGGGCCAGGGACCGAGACCCCCCCCCGGACTCTCCCCCAGCGGGGGACACCCCCGGAACACCCCTGGGACATCCCCGGACCCCCGGGGCCGCCCCCGGTGGCCCCTCCCGGTGGTGCCGCCGGTGCCGGGGCCGCCGGTGAGTCACGGCCGTGACTCAGCCCCGCCAAAACAGCGTCGCGCGGCAACACCGGGATACACCGGGATAGGGACACACTGGGATAGGGATCCACGGGGACACGCCGGGACAGGGACCCCACGGCTTCAATCCCCAGGAACGGCCCCGGAGCAGGGCCAGAAGGCTGGAGGGGTTGGGGGAGGCTGGGACCAGGGATCGGGTGGGGGGACATCAGGGGTGTCCCTGGGATCTGAGGGGATCCAGTGGATCCCGGGTGTCCAGGTGTGGCCCGGCCCGAGGAAGGAAGGAGCTGGGAGGGTGCGGGGGGAGGAACGGGAAATCCCGGCCCAGTCCCCCCCACAGTGTTCCCAGTCAGCCCAGTGCTCCCACCAGTGCTCCCAGTCCTCCCAGTGCCAGAGCTCCCTGGGCACACGTGTGTGCTGGGCCATGTCAGTGACACACGTGTGCCATACTGAGCCTGGGCCATGCCAGTGACACGTGTGCCAGTGCCATGTTGTGCCCTGCTGTTCTGTGCCAGTGACACGCGTGTCGGTGCCGTGTTGAGCCATGACAGTGCTGTGTTGAGCCATGACAGTGCCGTGTTGAGCCATGACAGTGCCGTGTGGAGCCATGACAGTGCCCCGCCGTGCCCGTGCTGGTGCCCAGCCTGCGGCGGCCCCACAGCCGCTCCCGCCCCGCTCAGCCCGGGCTGACTCAGACACGAGGAATGTGCCGAATGTGCCGGCGGCGCGTGGGCGACACGGCCCCGCTGCCATTGCCTAGAAAGGGCATCGCCGAGCCCCGGCCACGGGGAGCCCTCGGGGGGCAACTGCGGCCACCCCGGCACCGCCAGGGACCCCACGGGGCCACCCCGGGGCTCACAGGAGCCCAGCACGGCCACCGTGGCCACTGGGGACGGGGGCACCCGGCAGGGACCCCACAGGGCCATCGTGGTCCCAGCAGGGCCCCAACACGGGCCTGTGAGTGTGAACACGCGTGTGCAGGACTGTGTGTCGCACGGGGGCTGTGGGGCCTCGTGGGGGGTGAGTGTGGCCTTACACGTGTGACCACAGGACATGTGTGCACGTGTGTGACCCCACCCGTGCATGAGTGGCCACACGTG
>NW_020959312.1:0-1318 GCF_003031625.1 Empidonax traillii
CCTGAGCTCTGCTCTGGGGGAACCAGGGACAGGACTGAGGGAATGGCCTGGAGTTGTGTTAGGGCAGGGTTAGGCTGGATCTTGGAAAAAGGTTCTTCCCCCAGAGGGTGGTTTGGCACTGAACAGGCTCCCCAGGGCAGTGGGCACAGCACCAAGGCTGACAGAGCTCAAGCAGTGTTTTGGATGATCCTCTCAGGTTCATGGTGTGAGCCTTGGGGATGGTCCTGTGCAGGGCTAAGGGTTGGACTGGATGATCCTTGCGGGTCCCTTCCAAGTCTGCACATTCTGTGGCTCTGTGATTCTCAACCCTGTGTTCAGCACAAATCCAAAACACAGCCCTGCACTGGCCATGGGGAAGAAATTTTACTGGACTGCCCCTGAAAGCAGCACAGCCATTATGGGCTCTCACAGAAACATCCCACAGTCCATTTGCCACCTGGAACCAGTGACTCTGAGTTCCTGCTTCCCCAGCCCCAGGCTTGGTGTCCTTGTCTGCTCATTCCTCCACACTCTCTTCTCAGTGATGGCATCTTAACCAGACAAGCCCCTGGGATCAATTTCCTTCCAAGTATTCAATTCTTCTGTGGTTAATTAGATAGATCTCACAGGTGCAATCCAAGTGAATATATTGTATTACTAAAACCACAAATAAAGATGTCTTTTTTGTGACCTTTTTGCTCTTTACTTGTTTTTACATGTATATCAGCAATCCCCAGTCAATATTGATCCCAAGCACCTCCTAATTCAGTCTGAATTGATATGAAAATCAAGACTCTTTGTGTCTGTGATGCTTCGGACCTGGCTCCCTGCCAAATGCCCAAACCCCCAGTAGCAGCCCCCCCTTCCCCATCCTTTCTTCCCCCAGGAGAAAGGAAAAAAACTATTCAAATTGAAGAACCCGAAATCAAGCTAGTTACATAAAAAATATATATATTTTTTGTATATTACAGTTATATACAGTTAAGATGCTATGTACACAGCAAAAGGGAATCCAAACACCCCCAAAGGGATAGGGAAGGGCGAAAAAGGAACAAAAGGGGACAAAAAGGGACACCGAATAGATATATGCAATCACACCCAAGAACTAGCAAAATAACTAGTAAAATAAATCTCACCATGTCCCTTAAAGAAGCAGAATTGGTAGACACGGCCAGCACTCTCCAAGCCTCCACATGTCAGGCCAGCGGTCGCTGCAGGCCTCAGCCTTAGATAAGCGAGAGCAACGCAAGGACTCACTGTTCCCGACCCTCGCCAGAAGAGAAGAGAGCAAAGACCTCTCCTCCCTTCTTATTTATACCCTGATTTACGTAAAAATCAA
>NW_020959312.1:7863-10092 GCF_003031625.1 Empidonax traillii
CGTTCGCTTGCAGGAGCCCCGTGCTGGAATTGTCAGTCTGACTGCCAAATTTGAATGTGGACAAAGATTCCTGCCAGATAAAAGGTGGCAGGACAGAAAACTCTTGCAATCCATGCAGTGCCCAGAGTGGCCCAACAACTGCACATGAGACACAGAAGGGCCTTCTTTCGTGGGGGAAGGGCAGTCATTGACCTGCAGGAGCCTGAGCTGTAATTGCCATTCTGACTCCCAACACTGAATAAGGAAGAAGATTCCTCCCAGACAAAGGTTGCCAGAACAGAACACTCTTGCTGCCCATGGATTGACAACAGTGCCCCCCAACTGCACATGACAGACCAGGGAAGGGCTTTCTTCCCTCGGTGGAAACGCTGTTGTTTGCTTTTGGGAGCCCTCACTGAACTTGCAGGGGTGACTCCCAAAATTGAATATGGACAAATATTCTTCTGAGACAAAAGGTGGCAGGACAGAAAGCTCTTGCTGTCCATGGAGTGCTGTCCCAGCTTGGACAAAGAACCACTACAAGTGCCCAGGGTGGCCCACCAACTCCACCTGAAACCTGAAGGTTACAGGCTTTCTTTCCTGGGGGAAAGGCCGTGACATCACAAAGGGGCCATGGTAGATGGGGGGGCTGCACTTTGACATTCTGTGATGTTGGTTCTTTGGTTTCCAGGGGCTATTCTGGAATGGAGAGGACAGGTCGTGACATCACAAAGGGGCCCATGGCACACGGGTGGGGCTTCACTTTGAGGGTGTAGGGTGTTGGTTCTTTGGTTCCCAAGGCTATTCCAGAATGGAGAGGGTAGGCTGTGACATCACAAAAGGGCCTCAAGCACATGGGCTGGTGTAGTGGGTTGACCCTGGCTGGATTTCAAACATTCACTAAAAGCCACTACCTCTCCTTCCCTCTGCAACTCCACAGAGGAGAGAAAGAAACCAGCTGAGGATTCCTGAGTAGAGATAAGGGTCGGGAGAAAGTCGCTTCCTAATGGGTAAAACAGACTCAAAGTAGGGATAGGACTTAAATTTATTCCTAACAGGATAAAAGCCAAAGAGTGAGAAATAAAATAGTCTTAAAAACACATTCCCCCCACCCCTTCTTCCTTCTCAGCTTTCCCTCTTCCCCCAGCAGAGCAGGGGGAGGGGGAAGGGGGTTGCAGTCAGGTGTTGTTTGAGTCCATCCCTCGGGCAGCAGCTCTTCCCACCCTGCTGTCCCATGGGTCCCTGCTCCATGGGGTCAGTCCTTCAGGGATGAGCTGACCCAGCGTGGGTTCCCCACAGGGGCCACGAGTCCTGCCCAGGATAAACCTGCTCCAGCCTGGGCTTCCCTCTCCAGGGGCCACAGGTCTCCTAGAGGACCGTGCTCCATCCTGGGCCTGCCAGGGGGCCACAGCCTCCCTCCTGCATCCCCCTGCTCCAGCGTGGGCTCCTCCATGGGCTGCTGGGGGGCCTCTGCACTTTGATGCTCCCCCAGGGGCTTCAGGGGCCTCAGCTCTGAGTCCTTCCCCTGCTCCTGGGGGGTCCCTCCTGCCCCTCCTCCTGCACTGCCCTTGGTGTCTGTGTTGTTATCCCATGTTCTCACTCTGCTCTTCCCAGATTGGAATTTCTTCTGTGCAACTCTCCTCTCTTCTGAAATTGGTTATCCCAGAGGTGTTACTGTAACTCCCAAGTGACTCAGCCTTGGCCAGTGGCAGGAACTCCATCCTGGAGCAGCTGGCATTGGCTCCATGGGACAGGGGAAGCTTCTGGCAGATTCTAAGAGAAGCCACCCCTGCAGCCTCCCTGCTACCAAAACCCAGCCACAGAAACCCACTGTCTTGTGCAGCTCTTTCTCCAAGCCAAGCAGGTGGGAGTTGGGGCCAAGGAGCTGAAACCTGCAGATCCAGCCTTTAGTGCAGGAAGCTCAGATTGGGCCAAGGCTGCTTTGAGTCCCAGGGCTTGGATGAGGGAATGGTAAGGTGGGGATAGGGATAAAGTCTGATGGATTGTCAGACACTGTGGTAGTTTTAATCTAGGCCTTCCTTGGTGGCCACTTTGTAACCAAGGAAGGGACAGTATTCCCAGTATTCCATTTGATTTTTACGTAAATCAGGGTATAAATAAGAAGGGAGGAGAGGTCTTTGCTCTCTTCTCTTCTGGCGAGGGTCGGGAACAGTGAGTCCTTGCGTTGCTCTCGCTTATCTAAGGCTGAGGCCTGCAGCGACCGCTGGCCTGACATGTGGAGGCTTGGAG
>NW_020959313.1:0-2039 GCF_003031625.1 Empidonax traillii
GAAGAGTGAAGCTGCTGGAGATTCTATCAAAAGTCTGAGGCCAGGTGTGCAAAAGCCTGCCTGAGCCACCAGCCCTGTGTCAGGCTCCAGGAGGATCAGCAGCCATGAGTAAGTCAGTGGAAGAGAACAGACCAGAAAGGCTGAAGCTCAGTGGAATTTCAAGTTACCTTTGTTCCTGATGTGCTGCTTCACCTGCTGGCGGGGGGATATTGGGAACCAGCTTGTTTCTCTCCAAGTGCACTCTGCACATCTCCAACTATTTAATAGCTTGTGTTTCTGCAGCCATAAGGGAATCAGGAGCCTATTTTCCCCTTTAATTTACAAGATTGTTTGCACACTGGGATGCCAGATGGCCTGAACTTTAAGTCAGGAGCTAATGCAGTCAAATACCAGCCTCCCATCATGAGAGGAGGAGAGGAAATACCTGTGAAGAGGCAGATTCTTGCTGAGGGCTCACAAACATCTCCACGGAGGGTTTACAGCCCCTGCAGGGGCAGCAGCCACAGCAGCAGCTTCAAAGAGCACTCCAGAACTTCAGGCTGTGCTGGAGAGGAGCAGCTGCAGCTGGGAAACTCCTTTGGATATGAAATTATGGATTCCCAAACGCTGCTCCCAGTCATTGCCTCTGTCCCTGCACGTTCCTCTTCCCCCGTGGGGTGCAGAGCCCACTGAGGCCAAGCTGCCCCTGCTCTGTGATCCTGAGGAGCAGTTGGAGCAAAGGTCCCAAAGCCTTTTCCCTGTGGGGGTGAATTTCTCCATGATTGGCTCGAAAGGAGACTTTGCAGTTCTGATATTGTATCAAGACACTTGCAGGAAACTCAGAGTGCAAAAAAAAAAAAAACCACTTCCAGGGCAGATAAGCCTCTCCAGGGATGTTTTTGTTTCCACCTCCTCAGCAGAAGCCTAAATGGGAAGGTCAGACATCTGTGCCCTCATCACTGAGAGAGGAGAGAAAAATCTTTCTCTCACTGTCACTGCAAACTGCAGCTTTTCACACACCTGAAATGCTCTTTATTTGGCTGGTTTTAAAGAGGTCCCTGGAATCCCAGAAACATCCTGCCTGTCCTGAGGCAGGTTAGTGCCACATTCCACAGGACAGGAGCTTCCAACTAGGGAGTGGACCCTGATGGAGCCGGATGGTCCAGACCAGACCTGAAAACTCAGCCAGTGTAGGAAGGGAGTTTGGACTCCTGAACCCAAATACTTGGATTATTCCCCTAAAACTCTTTATTTCTGGTTATTGTGCTGCAAAACTTTTCACTGCCTTCACAGTGAATCATAGAATATCAGAAGGGGTCAGGTTGAGAGGGACCACAGTGGGTCATCTGGTCAAACCTTCCTGTCATCCCAGAGCACGTGGCACAGGATTGTGTCCAGAGGGCTCTGGAATATCCCCAGGGAGGAGACTCCAGCCCCTCCCTGGGCAGCCTGTCCAGAGCTGGGTCACTGCCCAGCCAAGAAGTTCTTCCTCCTGTCCAGCTGGAGCTTCCTGGGCATCAGTTCCTGCCCGTGGCTCTTGTGCCATTGCTGGGCCCCCCCAGCAGAGCCTGGGCCATCCTCTGCCCCCTCCCTGCAGCCCCTGACACACCCTGGGGAGGGCCCCTCTCAGGGGATGCTCTGGAGGCTCAACAGCCCCAGCTCCCTCAGCCTTTGCTGCTCCCAGAGATGCTGCAGCCCTTGGGCATCTCTGTAGGAGAGTCACCTTCCAGGAGCTCCCTATGCCTGCTGTGCTGAGGAGCCAGAGCTGGGCCAGCCCTGCAGATGTGCCTGCCCAGGGCTGAGCAAAGGGGCAGGATCCCCTCTCTGACCTGCTGGCAAAGCTCTTCCCAATGCAGCCCTTGGATGGAACTTGTCAGTGACTGTCCCATCTCCAGACTCATTCTGTGCTTCTCTCCTTCTCTTTTCCCATCGCTGCAGTTGTGATTTGTGTTCCTGCAGCACTCACTGCTCTTTGTGGGGAAACCATTGGCACTAATTGATAAAATGCTTTCATTTACTTGCTGACAGAATTATTAGTGGCTGATAATTGATGGAATGAT
>NW_020959313.1:9068-10092 GCF_003031625.1 Empidonax traillii
GCACTTCTAGTTCTTGCTTCCCACCTTTTCCCAGGTGCTTGAAAGAGCTGAGACTCTCCTATGGCCAACCTGGGAATCCAGACAGTTGGAATATTTATCCAGAATAAATGTTGTAACTACAGGCACAAGGTAGGGTTATTCACTGAGTATGTGGAGAGGCAGAAATTGGGAGAGGGCTCTCAAATAGGTGATTTCCAGGAACGTCAGTGGATTCTCTCAGACACCTGCAGAGCAATTCCCACCTGCTGCTCTTGGCCTGCAGGAGTCAGGCTGGAATTTTGTTTCCTACGATACACACAAGTGGATGGGCATGAAATCATAGAGTCATAGAATCCTTTGGTCTGGAAAAGCCCTCCCAGCCCGTGGATCTCCCCTGTGCCCCATCCCCACCCTGTCCCCCAGCCCAGAGCACTGAGTGCCACGGCCAGGCCTGCCTTGGACAACTCCAGGGGTGGGCATGCCAAACCTCCCTGGGCAGCCCCTGCCAATGTCTGAAATGCATCCCAGTGCTGGTGGGATGCAGGATGGATCAAAGATGAGACTGCAGTGATCTGGTGGTGAAGAGAGTGCCAGTGTTTCCTCACGTAATCCCATTAATGTCAAGTCTGCTTCAGGATCTGGAGATGGACAGTGATCAGGTTTACTCAGTTCAGACCATTTTGTCAGGAAATTTGGGTTCTCTGTGTAAGGAAACCTCTGTTGGTGGGGTCTCAGTCCAACTTCTTCACTTGCCCTGATGCTGAAGGTTGGGTCACATGCCCAGAGGGCAGGGGATGCTGGAGCAATTTACAGAGTCCCAGAATGTGCTGAGCTGGAAGGGACCCTCAAGGATCATCCAGTCCAACCCTCAGCCCTGCACAGGCCCATCCCCAAGAGTCACCCCCTGTGCCCCAGAGGATCATCCAAAGCCTCCTGCAGCTCTGGCAGCCTTGGGGCTGTGCCCACTGCCCTGGGGAGCCTGTTCAGTGCCCAACCAGCCTGTGGGGGAAGAACCTTTTGCTGAGATCCACCCTGAGCCTGCCCT
>NW_020959314.1:0-1599 GCF_003031625.1 Empidonax traillii
TGGAACTGTCACTTGTCCTTTCCCCGGTGCAATTTCAGACCATGTGTCAATAGTGCAGTTTTCACAGACAAATGCACTTGCAGGAGTTGTCCCTCGGATTGCGCTGCCAGCAAGAGATCGTCCCTAGAGTGAGATACGATGGTATCGGGACACTGTCGATGGATTGGGGATAACACGTCTGCAATGACTCTTTGGCAAACGGAGGGATAAGGAGATTGCCGCTCACCAGTGGCCTTTAAACTAAATTTGAGGTAGTTAGTTGCACTCCCCCTTGTCCTATCATATCTCTGCCCCAGAGGGTCATTGGGATATTAAGGACATACGGCTTTGCTAAGGCAGTTTTACCTTCTGGTCCTTCAATCAGTAAAGTGGAGACACTTTGGAGCGGTGTCTGGGCTCCTCCTACCCCTTTGATGTCGATGCAGGGCTCCGTAGTGCTCCATTCCTTCGGCCAGTCGCTCTCTGCAAAGATTGGGATGTCTGCTCCTGTGTCTGTAAGACCTTGAACTGGAGCACATTGGTGAGTGTTTGGAAAAAATACCCTGCAGGTCAGCATTGGCTGATGGAGTAAAATGGACTGTGACCACTGGACCATCGGCACAGAGTCCAAAGTGTCCCCCCCTACAGCAATGGGGGTTAAATTGGCAATGGGTGTTTCTGTGTCTTGCTCCATGGGTGGAAAAAGACCTTTTACAGTCACTTCTAATGCCTTAGGGTTGTCTACAGTCACTGATTGTGGGATAACTCTTAACCCTGTATTATTAGATGGAGCAGGCCCATTTAAATGTATTTTCCAGCAGTGGTGACACGGAGCCTCCTTCTGTTGTTGTTGCACTGCCAGGACTTCAGTTAGTAGAGATTTTTTGTACGTGTTGGATCCTACACTGGGAGACACCTTAACCATGTCCATTGAAGTGGGATCTTTGAGGGACCTTAATATTTCTTGACAATCTTTGATTGTTTTAGTGCCATGTTTAGAAACAGTGCATCTTGAGCCTCTGGATTCATTTTCACTAAATGTTTATGTACTGGAAGAAGATTCCTGGAAAAGTCATTGAGTCTCTGGAAGCATTCAGATAGCATCTGTATATGGTTTAAGAATGATTATGGTGGTTCTGGCTGACAGTTGGACAAAAAGATATTAAAGGTCTCTTCCAACCTTGATGATTCTCTGATTCTCTGATCTGTCATCAAAGTTTCAATGTTTGTGCTCTAACAAGATCTTTTCTCAGTTGGATCCCTCAGTGGGACCCATTAACACTACAAGAAACTTTCCAGTTTGAATCTCCCTTTGGTTCCTCAAGAGGTTCCTGCAACTCTCCTCAGGGTCTGATGTTCAGGGACTCATCCCCAAAGCCCCCGAGGCTGATGAAATGCCTGGGGCTGTTGCTGTGCTGCTGAGCTGGGCCGGGCTCCTGGCACACAGAGAGCTCCTGGTAACCAAGAACAGCTTCAAAGACACAGCTCTGCTGCTGAGCAGCTCCTCTGCACAGCCCAGCAGGGCTGAGGGCACTGCCTGCAGCACCCAGGGCACAGGAGAGAAGGCAGAGAGGTGAGAGGCAGCCTGGGCTGGGAGGGGACTGAGCTCTCACTGCAGGA
>NW_020959314.1:4203-5260 GCF_003031625.1 Empidonax traillii
TACGGGACCCTCCTGGGCAGCAGAGCTTGTGCCCACATGGCAGCAGCTGCCTGGGCCTCTGGGTTTCTCTATTCTCTGCTGCACACAGCCAATACATTTTCCCTGCCCCTGTGCCAGGGCAATGCCCTGGGCCAGTTCTTCTGTGAAATCCCTCAGATCATCAAGCTCTCCTGCTCACACTCAGGCTACCTCAGGGAAATTGGGCTTATTGTGGTTACTGCCTCTATAATGCTCGGTTGTTTCATTTTCATAGTTTTCTCCTATGTGCAGATCTTCAGGGCTGTGCTGAGGATCCCCTCTGAGCAGGGACGACACAAAGCCTTTTCCACGTGCCTCCCTCACCTTGCTGTGGTCTCCCTCTTTGTTACCACTGCAGCATTTGCCTACCTGAAGCCCCCCTCCATCTCTTCCCCATCCCTGGATCTGGCCCTGTCAGTTCTGTACTCGGTGGTGCCTCCAGCCCTGAACCCTCTCATCTACAGCCTGAGGAACCAGGAGCTCAGGGATGCCATAAGGAAAATGATGACTGGGTGCTTTACAGGAGCAAAAAAAGTGCCTGTTTTCTGGTGTGTAACATTCAGAAGGGGACTCTGTAATGGCACAGCCTTCCTGCTCACCTTTTTCATGGAGGTCATCAGGTTCTTCTTGCAATAATTTTATGTGCAATAAATATTATCATGTATATGCCCTCTAAGTTAATGTCCACCCAGTAAATTTGACCCAGAGATGTATAAATGATGAATTGTGCTCTGAGAGTATTTAAACAAAATAAAGGACCCTGCAGTGCCTTCTTTGTCCCAGACCCTTCTTCTCAGCTGTTCCTAAAGGACAGCACACTGCAGGACAGGGGGGATTGGCAAAGGGCAAGGGGGACAAGAATCCCAGCACAGCAGCACTGCCAGGGAGCAGCAGAGCTTGGGCTTTGCAGAGCTGCTCTTTCCACTTCCACACTGTCCTTGTGAGCCCCTTTCTGGCTGCAAGGCCTGAGTGCTCTCTGAGCACAGTCCTGGGGGTGGGAGCCCTTTGAGCACAGGCAGGGACAGGCACTGGGAACTTG
>NW_020959314.1:8237-10091 GCF_003031625.1 Empidonax traillii
CATTTTTAGTCTTCTTTTCAAGGTAGAATTGTAGAAAAACATCCCAAGGCCTGGACCAGAAGATATCAGCCAGACACAGTGACCTTCTAGGCAGAACTCTTTAGGAACTCCCAGGATTGTGTGTGCTGTGAAGAAGATGAAGATGAGGAAGAAGGGGTCCCAAAGACACCAAACCCAGTTCCTGAAGGGCTGTGTCAGGGGGCAGAATGGGGCAGAACCAGGGCTGCATAAACCTGGGATTGGATGGACCTTATTATAAAAGCCCAGGGCCGGGGGAGGAGGGAGGCCTGGCCCCCACCTGGGGGAAATGGTGGCACTGTTGGGGACAGTGCTGAAATCACAGCGACAGCAGTGACATTATTGGGGACCAGTGACATCACAGGAGAATGTTGACAACAAAGGGAGAGCTGTGATGTCACAGGGACATCGGTAAATTCACAAGGAGAGGGTTGACATCACAGAGAAACCAGTGACATCATCAGGGACAGTGGTGACATCACAGGGACAGGGATGTCACCCCAGGGGACATCACAGCAGTGCCATCAAAGGGACAGAGGTGACATCACTGGAGACCAGTGACAACACAGGAATGTGGTGACATCACCGGGATATCACTGTCATCACAAGTACATGGTGCCACTGCTGGGGACAGCTGTGACATCACAGGAGACAGTGGTGACAACTGTGGGGGCAGCAGTGACATCACTGGGCACCAGTGACATCACAGGTGTCTGGTGACATCACAGAGACAGCAGTGACATCACTGGGGACCAGTGATGTCACAGGGGACTGTTGACAACAAAGGGACAGCCCTGATGTCACAGGGACATTGGTGACATCACAGGGGACTTCAGTGACTTCACAAAGACAAGGGTGACATCACAGTGACACCAGTGACATCATCGGGGTCATTGTTGACATCACAGGGGCCAGTGGTGACATCACAGGGAGATGAGTGATATCACTGGGGACCAGTGACATCACAGGGGACTGCTGACAACAAAGGGACAGCCGTGATGTCACAGGGACATCACTGACATCAGTGACATGACAGGGATATGGTGCCATGGGTCGACACAGTGGTGACATCACAGAGACAGCAGTGACATCATTGGGGACATTCTTGTCATCACAGGGGACAGTGATGACACCACAGAGACACCAGAGACATTACTGGTGTCACTGGTGACATCACAGGGGATAGTGGTGACATCAGAGGGACATTGGTAACATCATTGGGGACCAGTGACATCACAGGGAACTGATGACATCATTGGGGACAGAGGGACCACCCCTGGGGACAGCAGTGACATCACAGGACACAGTGGTGACACCTGTGGGGACAGCAGTGACATCACTGGAGACTGCTGACATCATAGGGACATCGGTGACATCATAGGGACAGCGTTGACAACATTTGGGACATTGGTAACATCAGAGGGAACAGCAATGACATCACAGGAGACCACTGACATCACAGGGGTCTGCTGACATCACAGCGACATCAGTGACATTTTGGGGACACAGGGACCACCCTTGGGGACAGCAGTGACATCACATGGGACAGTGGTGACATCCAATGAGACAGGAGGGAAATGAAACAGAGCAAAGATTTTTAGATGCTAAAATCCTGCTCTAAGAAGAGGCTCACAGATGCCACTTTGAGGAGTGCTGCATGTAAGCTAAAATAACAGAGAGCAGGTGTTGTGAGATTAGTCAAGAGAAAGAAGGTACCAGGCTGCGAGAGGCCTGTGAGAGGCCTGCTTGCACCTGATATGCTCTATCCTAATGAAAGATAACAAAAAGGTTGGCCTGGTAGTCATAAATTAGATAGGATGGACATTTGGGGAGGGT
>NW_020959315.1:0-1618 GCF_003031625.1 Empidonax traillii
GAGAGGCGCTGGGCCGGCTTTTATGCTGCTCCCGCAGGGGCGGCACAGCCTTGGCCCAGGCCCTTGGGGCATTTCTCAGGCAGCAGCTCTTGCCTGGCCCAGCCTGGCCAGTCCTCAGCTGGGCGTGTTTTCCTTCCCCAGCTCTGCAATGTCCTGTCCTGCCCCTGAGGCCGTGTCCATCTGCCCTTGGCGGCAGCTTTCAAGGCACAGTTGGTGTTTGGGAGCAGTTCCGTGGAATCTGCATCTCCAGCAGGGCTGAATCAGCAGTGGAAGCCTTGGAGAATTTGGGTGTCCGCAGTGAGGTCACCCCATGTTCTCACGTGCTCTCATTTGTGGGTGTGTTGTGGAGCATGGACCCTCTTCTTTTGTACAACTGGATGTAAATAAATCCCTGGGCTGCCTCCAGGAATGCCAGGGGAGCTCATTGATGTGCTGTGGAGGTCACTGTTGATTGGTTTGGAAAGGTCATCAATCCTCCAAGGGCTTCCTGATGGTGGAAAGAGGCCTCAGCCCCTCCTGTCTTGAAGAAAGCAAGAGGATGGATGTGGAACTGCAGAAGCTGGTCAGGGTGGCCTTGTTCCAGTGTTCTGTTCCTTGTCATTTCTCACATGTACAGGACATTTACTCTGTGATGTGAACTGTATTTGCTGTCCTGATGAAGGAATCCAATGAAGAAGGAACAACTTGGGCTGGATGCCTTTGTTTCCAGGCTGGTCTGTGATGTCATTGCGCTGATTCCGCATTGAAGCCGTGAGGTTTCCTGCACATGACCCGTCAGTTTTAGTGTTGTGGTCCTGTGAGCAAAATACCCCAATTAGCAGTGAAAGGTCAGTGAGCTCCTCCTTCCCCCTCTGTCCTGGTGTGGGCATTCCTTTGTGGAATTGTGGGATTCCATGTCCTGCCCTTGAGGCCGTGTCCATCTGACCTTGGCACAAGTTTTTAACCCTGAGTATTGGAGACCAAGTGTTGGTGTTGAAAGGTTGGTTTCAGGGAGGTCTGGAGATGTGAGGAAAGCTTTGGAGAGGTGGGGTGTGATCAGTGAGGTCCCCCCGTGTCCCTCGTGTGCTGTGGTTTGGGGTGTGTTGTGAGGAGGGGCCCCAAACCATCCCAGCCCTGTCAGGCTGGGCTGTACCTTTGTAGCTGGACCAGACACGAGGAGCTGCCCCTTGCACTGCGTTCATTGCTCCCCTCCTTGGTTCCATCTCTGCCAGCCTGTCTCTATCCCTGGCCTTTCCCAGTGGGATTGGGAAAGCAGTGGCTGTGATTCAGGGAGGCCTCCCGTGCTCCCCCCAGTCTCGTGTTGGTTCATCCTTAGCGCTGGTCTGAGCTGGGCCCAGCAAGGTCCCACTCTGGGCTCCCAGTGCTGGGCTGTGCTGGGAGCCGTGGGAAGGGCAAGTGGGGAAGGGTGAGGAGAAGAAGCCCCATGAGTAGCAGTGGCAGGGACTGGGCATGTTGGCTTTTCAGCAGGAGAGGGGTGAGCTGGTTGCTCTGTGGAGTTCCCTGAATGGGGCTCAGAACAAGGGCAGTGTCAGTGTTGTGTCCCTGCTACCAAGCCATGGGAGGAGAGGAAATGGCTCAAGTTGCCCCAGGGGAGGTGGAATTGCCAACATAGGCAAAT
>NW_020959315.1:7812-10089 GCF_003031625.1 Empidonax traillii
TTGCAGCTGTTGGCCAGCGGGGTGGGTGCGCAGGGGCGGCAGAGGTCGTAGCAGGCCATGGGTGTGGTGTGGAGGGGCCCTGTGAGGGCAGGGAAGAGCAGAGAGGGGGCTGAGGCAGCGCAGGGCCGTGGGGGTGCGAGGGGCGGTGTTGGCGGAGGGCGAGGCAGTGGGGAGGCTGCTGTGGGGCTGTGGGGAGGCGTGAGGGCTGCTGAGGCTGGGGCAGAGCGTGCTGGGAGAGAGGGGCCAGGGGGGCGGTGTGGCAGGAGCAGGAGGGGGTTGTCAGGGGCTGCAGGCTCACCTTGTTGGCGGCACAGAAGGCAGGAGAAAGCGTCAGGAGAAGCGTGGGAGGGAGAGAGGCGCTGGGCCGGCTTTTATGCTGCTCCTGCAGGGGCGGCACAGTTGGTTTGTGGGAGGCTTGGGTTGTTGGAGGTGTGTCAGGGAGGGCTGACTAAACAGCCAGAGCCCAGGAGAGGTGTGATGTCCTGAGGGAGGTGATTTGGTGTCCCTGGTGTTCTGTGGTTTGTGGGTGCTTTGTGCTGACTGGGCCCCCTCTTGTTGTGTGGGACTGGATGTCCCTCAGTGCTTGTGTTGCCCCCAGGAATGCTGAGGGAGCCATTTGATGTGCTGGGGAGGCCACTCTCCATCAGCTTGGAAAGGTCATTCTTCTTGGGATCCCTTCTGGATTGATCAAGGGGAACTCCTGCCCTTGTATCTTGAATGGGATGAGGAGAGAGGATCTGGAAAACCTGAGCCTGCTTAGGCTGAACTTGTTATATTTTTATGGTCCAATTGGGATTTTCCATATTTTCAGTACAAGGTTCTTTGTAATTTCAACTTTATTTGTTGACCTCCTGAAGAAATACAATAACCAAATCCCCAGCGGGGCTCGATCCCTTTGTGCCCAGGCTGGGCTGCAACGCCAATTCCCTTATTCCATATTCATACCATGAGGTTTCATAAGGTATCACCTGTAAGTTGTAACATCTTGTACATGTGAGCAAGAAACTGTAATTACTGGTTATTGGTCAGTGGGCTCCTCTCTCCTCTTCTGTCACGGTGCAAACATTCCTTTGTGGCATTCTGTGATTCCTTGTCCTGCCCTTGGGGCCGTGTCCATCTGACCTTGGCAGGAGCTTTGATGAGTTGGGGTTTGTGAGGATTTGCATTGAACTTGAGTGTTGTGGTATTTTGGAGACAAGAGCAAAGCACTGGAGAGGTTTGGTGTCATCACTGAGGTCACCCCGTGTCTCTCATGTGCTGTGGTGTTTGAATGCCTTGTCAAGAGGATCCCCATTCCCTGTCAGCCCTGTCAGGCTGCTCTGGGCTTTGCAGTTGTGCTGAGCGTGAGGGGCTGCCCTTTCAGTCCTCTGGACTTCAGCAAAGCCTTGGCCACTGTCTCCCATAATCTACTCCTGGAAAAGCTGCAGCCCAGGGCTTGGACAGGGCACTCTGTGCTGGGTTAGGAACTGGCTGGAGGGCCCAGAGAGTGCTGGGGAACGGGGTTGCATCCAGTTGGGATCCAGTCCCCAGTGGTGTCCCCAGGGATCAGTGCTGGGCCCAGTCCTGTTTAACATCTTTATGGATGATTGAGATGAGGGGATTGAGTCCATCATCAGCAAATTTGCAGAGGACACCAAGTTGGGAGGGAGTGTCGATGTGCTGGAAGGCAGGAGGGCCCTGCAGAGGGACCTGGACAGGCTGGATCCATGGGCTGATTGCAATAGGATGAGGTTCAACCAGGCCAAGTGCCGGGTCCTGCCCTTTGGCCACAACAACCCCCCTGCAGAGCTCCAGGCTGGGACAGAGTGGCTGGAGAGCAGCCAGGCAGGAAGGGAGCTGGGGGTGCTGATCGACAGGAGGCTGAACATGAGCCAGAGTGTGCCCAGGGGGCCAAGGTGGCCAATGGATCCTGGCCTGGATCAAGAACAGGGTGGCAGCAGGAGCAGGGCAGTGATCCCTCCCCTGGAATCAGCACTGGTGAGGCCACCCCTTGAGTGTTGTGTTCAGTTCTGGGCCCCTCAGGTCAGGAAGGACATGGAGGGGCTGGAGCAGGTGCAGAGAAGAGCAACCAAGATGGTGAAGGGACTGGAGCACAAGTGCTGTGAGGAGAGGCTGAGGGAGCTGGGGTTGTTTAGTGTGGAGAAGAGGAGGCTCAGGGGTGACCTCATCACTCTCTCCAACTCCCTGAGAGGAGGTTGTAGCCAGGTGGGGGTCGGTCTCTTCTCCCAGGCAATCAGCAGCAGGACAAGAGGGCACGGGCTTAAGCTGTGCCAGGGG
>NW_020959316.1:0-2086 GCF_003031625.1 Empidonax traillii
TCCCTCGGATTGCGCTGCCAGCAAGAGATCGTCCCTAGAGTGAGATACGATGGTATCGGGACACTGTCGATGGGTTGGTGATAACACGTCTGCAACGACTCTTTGGCAAACAGAGGGGCTGTTCCTCCTTCCTTGTGGGAGGACTGTCCAGTGATAGCGCTGAGATGGTTCTGCTGCACTGATGGAAGGCACTGTAAACACGAACACACGAGAGTCTTTCGGGTTTCATGCAATGTTAAAGAAAAGATCTTTTCTATCAATAAGAACAATAGTCCACTTTGAAGGTATCGTTGTAGTGATGGAAGTCCTGGCTGGAGAGCCCCCATTGGCTCCATTGTTTTATGGAGTTCTCTTAAATCCTGTAGCAGTCTCCACTTTCCATTGGATTTTGGTAAGGTAAAAATGGGGAAATTCCAGGGACTGTCAGTTGACATGTAATGTCCCTTTGCTAGTTTTTCATTTACTAGTAGGTTGATTTGCTGCAATTTATCTCTCTTTAGGGGCCACTGGAATACCCAGATTGGCTGGTCAGAGAGCCATGTGAGGGCAGGAGATTGCAGCTCACCAGTGGCCTTTAAACTAAATTTGAGGTAGTTAGTTGGACTCCCCGTTGTCCTATCATATCTCTGTCCCAGAGGGTCATTGGGATATTAAGGACAGAGGGCTTTACTGAGGCAGTTTTACCTTCTGGTCCTTCAGTCAGTAAAGTGGAGACACTTTGGAGCGGTGTCTGGGCTCCTCCTACCCCTTTGATGTCGATGCAGGGCTCCGTAGTGCTCCATTCCTTCGGCCAGTCGCTCTCTGCAAAGATCAGGACATCTGCTCCTGTGTCTGTAAGACCTTGAACTGGAGCACATTGGTGAGTGTTGGGAAAAAATACCCTGCAGGTCAGCATTGGCCGATGGAGTAAAATGGACTGTGACCACTGGACCATCGGCACAGAGTCCAAAGTGTCCCCCCCTACAGCAATGGGGGTTAAATTGGCAATGGGTGTTTCTGTGTCTTGCTCCACGGGTGGAAATAGAGCTTTTACAGTCACTTCTAATGCCTTAGGGTTGTCTACAGTCACTGATTGTGGGATAACTGTTAACCCTATATTATTAGATGGAGCAGTCCCAGTTAAAATGTATTTTCCAGCAGGTTATTCATTGGTCTCATGAGAACTTTTTGGTACTTAACATTGCTTCTTGTGAGTTGGTGGGCAGACACCAACTCCGCCCTAGAGACACTTGCTCTGGGTCTCTGTCTGGGAGTGAGGGGAGCAGCTGGGTGTGCTTGACTTGTGGGGCATTTTTTATCATCTCTGCCCTTCGTGCTCGGCTCCCCATTTCCCGAAATCGAGGCCAGCCTTTGTGCAGCTTTGGGTGAAAGCAACCTCCCGTCTCTGTCCAAGAGTGATCTACAGTCACTGGCCCAGGGCAATCCCTTTTGGCATGGGGGACACAAGCTGGGTGGTACTGTGGGTGCTCTTCTTTTCAGCTGAGGGCAATCCCTTTTACAATGTCCTGTTTGTGTGCAGTGGTGACACGGAGCCTCCTTCTGTTGTTGTTGCACTGACAGGACTTCAGTTAGTAGGGATTTGTTGTACGTGTTGGATCCTACATTGTGACACTCCTTAACCACGTCCATTGGAGTGGGATCTTTGAGGGACCTTAATATTTCTTGACAATCATTGTTTACTCTATTGCCAATTTTAGAAACAGTGCATCTTGAGACTTTAGATTCATTTTTCACTGAATGTTTAATTATTGGAATAAGATTCTTATGGAGGTGATGGAGTCTCTGGCAGTGTTCAGATGGCATCTGGATATGGCACTCTGAGATGTGGTTTAGGGGTGATTATTGAGGTGTTTGTTAAAAGTTCAAACAGAAGATCTTGAAGGTCTCTTCTGTCATCACAGTTTCCAGGTTTGTGCTCTAACAAGATCTTTTCTCAGTTGGATCCCTCAGTGGGACCCATTAACACTACAAGAAACTTTCCAGTTTGAATCTCACTTTGGTTTCTCAGGAGGTTCCTGCAACTCTCCTCAGGGTCTGATGTTCAGGGACTCATCCCCAAAGCCCCCGAGGCTGATGAAATGCCTGG
>NW_020959316.1:8581-10088 GCF_003031625.1 Empidonax traillii
ACCACAAGACACTTTCCTTTGTCTGCCTGCACTCCTGGCCTGCAAGGATCTGCTCTCAGGAGTCCCTGGGGAGGCTTTGTCAGTGCCTGCCCTCAGTGGGGCCCAGCAATGCTTCAAGGGACTGGGAGTTTGGCTTCTGACTTCTTGAGCAGCTTCTTCAATCTTCTCTCAGTAGTTGAGGACAATGGAGTTGTCTCTAAACACACTGTGGGGCTCATTAACAGAAAAACAAATTATTTCACTTCTTTTAATTGTCTTTATGTCTTCAAGATTCCTACAGCTAATTAGAGTTGTTTTGTAGTTTAGCTAATGAGGAAGATTTTAAAGTGGAAGTCACAAAAATAGAATTTTTTTATGACAGGGAATGATTTCTACAGAGCCTTGGGATGCAAAAGGGTCAGGGTGCAAAGGATTTGGACACAAAGTAAAGGGGGCAAAAGAGATTAGTAGCACCAACTTTCAACATTTTCAACGTTCCCTTTTCACAGGGGTTCAGTAGCATTTACTACAATTGAACAGGGACTGAATTATAGATTCCCAATAACAACACTCACACCACAGTCAATTCACACCCACACCCAGGCAGAGATGTGTGGACACATCAGGATCTGGGGTTTGGCTTCTGACTTCTTGAGCAACTTCTTCAATCTTCTCTCAGTACCTCAGGATGATGGACTTGTCTCGAAACACACTGTGGGGCTCATTAAAATACAGACAAAGAAATTTTTTTTTTTTTAATTGTCTTCATGTCTTTATGTCTGCAACAACTAATTGGAGTTGTTTTGTAGTTTAGCTAAAGAGGAAAATTTCAAAGAGCAGCTCCCAAAGAATAGCTTTTTTCTTTTTAATGAAAGGGAATGATTTACACAGTTTTGGGATGCAAGAGGGTCAGGGTGCAAAGGGTTTAGATCCAAAGAAAAGGGGGCAAAAGAGATTAGAAGTATTTAATCATTGACCAACTTAACAGTTATCAAGGGATTCAGTAGCATTTACTACAATTGAACAGAGACTGAATTATAGATTCACAATAACAACACACCACAGTCAATTCACACTGATATCTCAGACCTTTTTGTTTGTTTTTTTTTTTACCTTTTGTAGATTTTAGAACTAGTTGTGGAGTGAATGAATATTTTAATGTAACTGTATTATATCCCTTACCCTTAACAGAGTAGTTACACATACCCAACCCTACTACCCCATTCCGTATCGATCCCTCTAAACTCCATTTTTAGTCTTCTTTTCAAGGTAGAATTGTAGAAAAACACCCCAAGGCCTGGACCAGAAGACATCACCCAGACACAGTGTCCTTCTAGGCAGAACTCTTTAGGAACTCCCAGGACTGTGTGTGCTGTGAAGAAGATGAAGATGAGGAAGAAGGGGTCCCAAAGACACCAAACCCAGTTCCTGAAGGGGTGTGTCAGGGGGCAGAATGGGGCAGAACCAGGGCTGCATAAACCTGGGATTGGATGGACCTTATTATAAAATCCTAGAACCCCTGTCTGGG
>NW_020959317.1:0-3023 GCF_003031625.1 Empidonax traillii
GGGAGGGAGTTTGGGGGAGCCTGGGTGGGATGGGAGGGAGACTGGGGAGGTATTGGGGTGACTGGGAGGGGGTTGGGGAAGTGCTAGAAGGGCTGGAAAGGGAGCAGGAGGGGTTCAGAGGTGTCCCGGGGGTGATGGGAGGGGGGTTGGAGGGTCCTAAAGGGGATGGGAGGGGCTTTGTGGGATCCCGGAGGGGCTGAGAAGGGACTGGCAGGAGGTTTCAGGGGGTGCTGGGTGGGCTGGGGGAGACCAGGACGGGGCTTATGATATCCTGGGTGGTTTCTGGGAAGTTTTTGGGATCCTGACCCACCTGGCTCCCCCCAGTGATGCCACAGGACACCGTCCACAGCAAGATCCTGGTGGGGGTCGGGGGCTTCGTGTTGGGTTTCGTCTTCCTGGCGCTGGGGCTCGGCTTCTACCTGCGGGAGAAGGTAAAGGGGGGTCCCCGGGGGTCGTGTCCCCCCTTCCCCAGAGTGTGTGTGTCCCCCCTGCCCCCCCAGCCCTCTGTCACCCCCTTTTCTCTCCCCACAGAGCTCCTGAGCCGGCGGTGGCCGCAGCCCCTCCCGGTGGCCTCGGGCCCTGCCGGGACCACCCAGTCCATCCCCACCCGGAGTTTGGGGGGGTCGTGTGTCCCCCCCGGCCCTGCTTTTGTTCTCACACCAGCCACCTGCTGCTCCCAGTGCTCCCAGTAAAGCTTCCCAGTTCTCTGCAGTCCTGGTGTTGAAGGGCAGGTGCCCTCCCAAAGCCCCCCCAGAATCAGCTTATGCAAATTGTACAATGGTTGGTACTCGTTGTCTTTCTGCTTCCAGGAGTGTGTATTTTTCTGCCATGTCTGGTTCAATGTTTTCACAGCTTAATGGCTCAAACTGTGTCTGCTTTGTTTAAAGAAAAAGGGGGAAGTGTAGGGATTTTTAGTGCTAACACAGAGGATATGCTGCAGCTGTGAGAACATAGCCTTATGTTGCAATTGTGAAAACATGATCTGTTGTTCTGATGGCTTTCTGATGGTACCAGGATGGGAAAGAACTACCAAGAGAAACAGCAGCAAAACTGGATATAGAAAACAGGGTCTCAGTACCGGCTGTCAGAGTGGGAAAGGACATAAAGAATGTTAAAGAAACAGAGCTGATAGAAGAGTATTGTTAGAAAACTGGATCAAAGACTGCTGCTTGATTCCAATCAACGGCGCTCTCTGATCATCACATTGGTGTGCTGAGTCGTCCCCGCTCGCATGAAAACCCCCCAGGCAGGTGCCCTCCCAAAGGCCCCCAAACATCCCCAACATCCCCAGTGATGTCACCACTGTCCCTGTGATGTCACTGGTGTTCCAAATAATGTCACAGCTGTCCAGCTGATGTCACTGCTTTTCTCTCTGATGCCACCAATGTGCCCAGTGATGTCACCACTGTCCCTATGATGTCACCACTGTCCCTTTGATGTCATTGATGCCCCTGTGATGTCACTGGTGTCTAGTGATGTCACTGCTGTCCCTATGGGTATCATCACTGTGCCTGTGATGTCACTGTGGTCCCAAGGGTGGTCCCTGTTTCCCCTATGATGTCACCAGTGCCCTGTGATGTCACTGGCCTCCAGTGATGTCACTGCTGTCCTCATGGGTGTCACCACTGTCCCCAGGGGTGGTCCCTGTGTCCCCAATGATGTCACAGCTGTCCCTATGATGTCACCACTGTCCACTGTGATGTCAGTGGTGTCTCTGTGATGTCACCCCTGTCCTTGTGAAGTCACCACTCTGCCCTCTGATGTCACTGATGACCATGTGACATCATGGCTGCCACTTTGTTTTCACCAGTTCCCTCCAATGTCATTGGTCCCCAATGATGTCACTGGTGTCTCTGTGATGTCACCTTCTTCTTTGTGAAGTCACCGCTGTCCCAAATGATGTCACCAATGTCCACGTTATATCACGGCTGTCCCTTTGTTGTCACAATTCCCCTGTGATGTCACTGGTCCCAAGTGATGTCACTGCTACCCCAGTGGTGTCACCACTGTCCCTGGTGATGTAACTAGTCTCTGTGTGATTTCATCGATGTCCCTGTGATGTCACTGCTCTCCCTGTGATGCCACAACTGTCCCCAGTAATGACACGATGTCCCCGTGGTGTCACCAATGTCCCTGTGATGTCACCAGACCCCTTTGATGTCACTAATGACCACAGTGATGTCACTGGTCTCTCTGTGATGTCACCAATGTCATTGTGAAGTCACTGATTTCCCCTGGGATGTCACTGCTCTCCCTGTGATGTCACAACTGTCCCCAACAGTGGCACCATGTCCCCAATGATGTCACCGATGTCACTGTGATTACACAGCTATCCTTTTGTTGTCACCATTCCCCTGTGATGTCACTAGTCCCCAGTGATGTCATGAATGTTCCTATGATGTCACCAGTGTCACCAATGATGTTGCTGTTGTCTCTGTGATGTCACCCTTGTCCTTGCGAAGTCACCGCTCTCCCAAAGGATGTCACTGATGTCCACGTTATATCATGGCCTTCTCTTAGTTGTCACCATTCCCCTGTGAATTCACTGGTTCCCAATGATGTCACCGATGTCCCTGTGATGACACCTCTGTCCTCTGTATTGTCACCCCCTTCCCCTCTGATGTCACCAATAGCCTTGTCACATCACAACTGTCCCTTTGTGGTCATCAGTCCTGATGACTGTGATGTCACCAGGTCCCCAATGTGCTGTCGATGGTCCCCAGTGATGTCACTGCTGTCCCTGTGATGTCACCAATGTCCCTGATGATGTCACTGATGTCTCTGTGATGACACCCCAGTCATTGTGAAGTCACCAATGTCCCCTCTGATGTCACTGATTTCCCTGTGACACCATGGCTGTCCCTTTGTTTTCACCAGTCACCTTTTGTGTTACTGTTCCTCAGTGGTGTAACCTCTGTCTCTGTGGTGTCACCACTGCCCCCAGTGACTTCAGCAATGTCCCCGATGATGTCACTTGTGTCTCTATAATGTCAGCCCTGTGCTTGTGAAGTCACCGGTGTCCC
>NW_020959317.1:8512-10087 GCF_003031625.1 Empidonax traillii
CTGGAACCAAGGGCTCATTGGGACACTGCTGGGCCTCCTGGAACCAAAGGAATGCAGGGACACTGTCCAATCTCCTGGAACCAAGGGGCCATTGTGCCTGCCCAGCACTCCATGGAATCAAGCAGAGCTGCTGCCTCCCCCCCTCCCACCGCATGGACCGGAGTCGCCGGCTCTGCCCCGCTTGGACCCCTCTGGAGTCAGCGTGTTCTTGGGCAGCACAACTGAGCTCAGACCAGAGAGTTTCCCACAGTTTGCTTTGCCCCCTCTTTCCTGGGGATTTGGTGTTTGTTCTTTGTTCATTCAGGGGAAAAGGGGGAAGGGAGGCACGTGTTGATCCCTGTTTTGATCTGTTAACCAAAGAGAGTTGGGGCAGGGGGGGAGAGAGGAGGCAATTTCTCTCTCTGCTGTTGCTTTGAACTGTTCTGTTGGTATTGCTGGTTTTGCTGCTGTATTTCTTGTCAGTGAACTGGTATTTTTTTCACTGATATCTCCTTGTATTTTGTCTGCATGTATTGGTGGGGAATAAAAGGAGAGTGAGTTCATTTTATTGGAGTTCCCTCCCCAAGATGTGTCTTTAAACCAGGACAGGTTGCTCAAGGGCTCCCTGAAATTTGGCATCATCCATAAAGGACCTGAAAACACCTTTATGTTCCAATGTACAGAGACATAATAAAGCTGTCCTGAAGTGGTGTTCAAGGGCTGGTCACTGAGGCATTTCCCCAGGAAGCTCCTGCCAAGAGGACTTTGTACCATGGATTTTATTTGACACTGTTCATTCAGCCAACTTCCCACCCACCACACCTTCCACCTTTTCACTCCAGCTCTCAGCAATCTGGCCATAAGGAGACCACAGGAGACCATGTCACAGGCCTTGATGAAGTCTGGGCACACAACATCCCCTTCTTCTGCCTCCCACAGGGGTTCTGCAATCCCTGCCTTTTCCTTCCCATGCCTGGCAATGGCTGCAGGAGGACTTGCCATGTGCCCTTCCCTGCTGAGCCTGAGCAGCCTGGAACTCTGCCAAGCCTCCTTGCTGCCCTGTTTGCAGACTGGTTCCATGTCTGCCTTTGCCAAGGCCCCAGGAACCTCTGGGATGGCTCTGACCTGTGCAAGGGTGTGGGAGAGTCTCCTCTCTGAGCAGGAATTTAGAAAGCAAGGGGGTCCTTTCTGCCCCTTGTAGCTCAACAAGAGGCTTCTCCCAGAAACTTTGTCCAAGCCCTCCAGCCCCACCCCCAAGCCGTGACACACGGGCATGTCTTGTCCATGCAGGGCAAACATGGACTGCTGAGCTGGTCATTTCTGTCCCTCCTTGGAGGGAAGAACAACCTCCCTGCCCTGGGCTGAGAGGCCAGTGCTGGGAACACCCTGGCTGTGCGAGGGCACTGCTGGGTGCCCCCACCCTGAGCCCTCCCACACTTGTGCTGCTCCTGCTGTTTTCCTCTGCAGGGCCTTGTGTTGGGCACAGCCTGCAGAGCCAACTGGAGAGGAGATGGAAGCTGTCAGGCCCTGCCCTGAGGAGATGCCCCTGCAGGATGGCAGTGCTGCTGCAGAGGTCAGCTCTGTGCCAGCAGTGCC
>NW_020959318.1:0-1035 GCF_003031625.1 Empidonax traillii
AAACTCTCAAAAAAATCCCTAAAAATCACCCCAAATCCGCCCAAAAATCCCTTAAAAATCCCCTCCAAAAAAATCCCTAAAAATCACCCCAAATCCACCCAAAAATCCCTTAAAAAAAAACTCAAAAAATCCTTAAAAACCCCCCCAAATCCCCTCAAAACCCCCCAAAATCCCCCCCAAAATCCCTAAAAATGCCCCCCCCCCCATTTTGGGGGTCTCACCTGAGCGAGGTCTCCTCGGGCGTGGCCCAGGTGGGGGGAGGGCGCCCCCCGGCGGCCGCGAGGTCCCTCTCGAGCTCCAGGTACGCCCCCCGCACCAGCTTCGCCCCGAAGGCCACGCCCACCCGGGCACAGAGGGCGGAGTCGGCGCGGAGACGCCCCTCGGCTTCCTGGCGGGAATGAGGGGGGTGTGGCCGACAGGTGGGGACACGCCCACCCCCCAATCACCCCAACGTGACCCCAACGTGACCCCAAAGTGACCCCAAATCACCCCCAAAATCACTCCAAAATGACCCCAAAATCACCCCAAAATGACCTCAACGTGACTCCAAAATCACCCCCTAAATCAGCGCAAAACGACCCAAAATCACCTCCTAAATCACCTCAAAATCACCCCCTAAATCACCTCAAAACGACCCCAAATCACCCCAACGTGACCCCAAAATCATCCCAAAATCACCCCAAAATCACCCCCTAAATCACCTCAAAACGACCCCAAATGACCCCAATGTGACTCCAAAATCACCCCTAAATCAACCCAAAATTACCCAAAATCACCCCAACATGACCCCAAAACCACCCCGTAAATCACTCCAAAACGACCCAAAAACGCCCCAAAAAGACCCCAAAATCACCCCTTAAATCACCTCAAAATCACACCCCAAATCACCCCAAAATGACCAAAAATGACCCCAATGTGACCCCAAAATCACCCCAAAATGACCCCAACATGACCCCAAAATCACCCCCTAAATCACCTCAAAATGACTCCAAATTACCCCGTGACCCCAAAATGACCCAAAATCACCCCAAAATC
>NW_020959318.1:7862-10083 GCF_003031625.1 Empidonax traillii
TTGGGACAGATGGGACTGGTGGGACATGGACAGGTGAGATGGGACGGGTGGGACAGGTGGGACTGGTGGGACAGGTGGAACGGGTGAGGTGGGACAAGGTGGGATTGGGACAGGTGGGACTGGTGGGACTGGGACAGGTGGGACAGGTGGGACAGGTAGGACAGGTAGGACTGGTGAAGCAGGAAGGGTTAATGGGGACACTCTTAGTTTAAGCTGCTGAGGGGCATCAGACCTTAAAGGAACCACAACAAACACCGGGCAAGGAACCCCCCAGCGCCCAGAAATCTCATCCAGAGGAGCCCCAAGGTGACATCTCAACAGGTAAATAACCCCAAAGCCAGAGGTTTCTCTAAGGCTGAGCAATCAGAACACAGAAACAATAGAAAGAACGAAAGGTTCCCCGAGGTGAGGTGAGGATGAGGATTAAAAAGCAACCCCCAGGATGAAGGCAAACGGGATCTCCCACCATAATATCCCTCAAAATGGAAACCACGCCTCAATCCCCGCCCCTGACTCCACCTGTCATGAATATTGTAATCTACGTTGTAATCAGTGCCAAACCTGTATAAAATACTCGCTCTGACCCAACCAACTGGGAGCCTGTTTTTCCCAGCACGAGCTGGCAGGCTGCCCGGCCGTCAATCAGTAAATACCTCGCTGTTCTAGGCATAAAACTTTGTCTAAACAGGTTTTTTTATCTGCTTTTTTTGGGCATCAATTTGGCGACCCGGATGGGACTTCTCTCCCTTGGCTGCGAAATCCATCGAAGGTCAGGACCCCGCCCCAGGCGCGCTAAAGGTCAGCTTTTACCTGTAAAGGGGGGGGGCTCCTGCCTTCGTTGGCTTCTCGCAGGGGTGGATAAAGTTCCCACGATCAAAGGTATTTATTCTGGTTTTATTCTGGTTTTTAACTTGCACGCACTCCCCATTTTAATAAAAATGTCACTGTGGTAATAGACAAACAACCTGACTGTAAATCGCATCCTTTCCATCCCGGTGATTAGTATATGTTCAGAATCTTTTAGGAAAACCTCTGCAGGAAAAGTGGGAAGAACCACCCCAGGTGCTACTGACCACCTTCACGGCGATCCGGATTAAGGAACTACCTGCTTGGATCCACTAGTCCCGAGTCAAGAAAACTCCAGAGAAACCCCAAAAGAATTCCTGAAGGAACCCACTACCATGGACTGATACACTCCAACATTATTCCTTGGACTCTTGATAAGCACAACAAATCATACACACAACAGGACTGGATTAAACCCCCCAAAATCATTGATCATTGTATCAGGAATAGTTATGGTTTTTTAAATATCCTTTTGAATATGTGACTGTGATATAAATCACCACACCCACATTTCGTTGGAGCTTGACGGAAGATTTCGTAAGTTCTAAGAAAAGGGGGGAATGAAGCAGGAAGGGTTAATGGGGACACTTTTACTGTGGGACCACAGAGGCCCCCCCTACCCCCCTGTGCACTTGTAGTTTGCCTTAAGCTGTATTTCATCAGCTGCATTTTGCACAAGGAGACTCTGTCCTGCGCTGAGGGGCATCAGACCTTAAAGGAACCACAACAAACACTGGGCAAAGAACCCCCAGTCCCATCCGGGTCGCCAAATTGATGCCCAAAAAAAGCATAAATCTCATCCAGAGGAGCCAAGGTGACATCTCAACAGGTGAAACAGGCCCCAAGCCAAGGCTTTCTTGAAGCCTCAGTGATCAGAACACAGAAACAATAGAAAGAACGAAAGGTCCCCGAGGTGAGGGGAGGATGAGGGTTAAAAAATCAACCCCCAGGATGAAGGCAAACGGGAACTCCCACCAAAATATCCCTCAAAATGGAAACCACGCCTCCATCCCCGCCCCTGACTCCACCTGTTATGAATATTGTAATCTACGTTGTAATCATTGCCAAACCTGTATAAAATACTCGCTCTGACCCAACCAACTGGGAGCCTGTTTTTCCCAGCACGAGCTGGCAGGCTGCCCGGCCGTCAATCAGTAAATACCTCGCTGTTCTAGGCATAAAACTTTGTCTAAACAGGTTTTTTTTATCTGCTTTTTTTTGGGCATCACTGGGACAGGTGGGACTGGGACAGGTGGGCCAGGTGGGACTGGTAGGACTGGGACAGGTGGGACAGGTGGGACATGGACAGGTGAGATGGGACTGGTGGGACTGGGACAGCTGGGACAGGTGGGACTGGTGGGACATGGACAGGTGG
>NW_020959319.1:0-1778 GCF_003031625.1 Empidonax traillii
GCCCGCGCGCAGCCCGCCTGGTTGCGGAAGGACGCCCAGTGCAGGGGGGTGTCGCGGTTGCCGTCGGCCGCGTCGGGGTCGGCGCCGAACTCCAGCAGCAGCTCCACGCACGCCTCGTCCTTCTCGGCCGCGTAGTGCAGGGCCGTGCGGCTGTAGCCGTCCAGGGCGTTCACCTGGGCACGGGGAGGAGGGGGGATAATGCAGGGAGTGGATTGGAAACACGGGCTGGGCCTGGCTTTAACTAAAAGCTGAGCTAAACCTCACTGGAAGCTGGCATAAAGCTAATTCGACCTGGCCTTACATGAAACCTGGCATAAAACTCACTGGAAGCTGGCATAAACCTGGCTGGAACCTGGCCTTAACTTCCACCTGACATAAACCCAACCTAAACCTGACCTTAACTTACGCCTGACCTAAACCTAACTTAAACAACCGAACCTTAACTGAAACCTGGCTGGAAACCTGGCCTAAACCTGACCTTAACTTATACCTGACCTAAACCCAACTTAACAACCTGATCTAAACAACCTAATCTTAATTGAAACCTGGCTGGAACCTGGCATAAACCTGGCCTTAACTTACACCTGGCTGGAACCTGGGTGGAACCTGACATAAACCCAACCTAAACCTGACCTTAACTTATGCCTGATCTAAACCTAACTTAAACCTGACCTAAACTACCTAACCTTAACTGAAACCTGACCTAAACCTGACTGAAATCTGACCTAAACATAACTCAAACCTGACCTCAACTTAAACCTAATCTAAACCTTTAGGTGAACCCTAACCTTGCATCCAGTTCAGCTTAGGCTTAAATTAAGTTAAACCTAATCCTAAATTAAGTTGAATCCCCCCCAAAAATCCCACAAGGATCATCCCCTCTAACCCCTGCCCTTGCACAAGACCCTTCCCCAAAACCCCTCTAATCCCTCGAAACCCCAACCCTTCTCCCCAAGCTCTGACACCTTTTGGGTGCCCCCCAACCCCGGGGAAGGCCCTTCCAGTGCCCAAATCCCCTTTTCCCAGGAGAACTCCTCGTTTTTGTGGGTTTGGTGATGGTTTTGAGCCCCCCAGCCCCACCTCAGCTCCCTTCTGCAGCAGCAGCTCCACGCAGTCGGCATCAGCCACCATGCAGGCGCAGTGCAGCGGCTTCAGCGTCCCGTGCAGGCAGTTCACGTCTGCTCCCTGGGGGGCACAGGGACCACCCCGGGGTCAGGAACACACCTTGGCATCACCAGACCCACCCTGGGGGGCAGGAAACTCACCCTGGGGGCACGGACCACCCCGGGGTCAGGAACACTCCCTGGGATCAGCAAACCCACCCTGGGGGGCAGGAAACCCACCCTGGGGGCACAGGGACCACCCCGGGGTCAGGAACACACCCTGGCGGGCAGGAAACCCTCCCTGGGATCACCAAACCCACCCTGGGGGCACAGGGAGCACCTCGGGGTCAGGAACCCTCCCTGGGGTCAGAAAACCCTGCTGATGAGGGTCCCTCCCATCCCGGGGGTCTCACCCTGCTGATGGGGGTCTCCCCCAGCCCCGTGGGGGTCTCTCCCATCCCGGGGGTCCCCCCAGGCCCCTGGGGGTCTCTCCCATCCCCGGGGGTCTCACCCACCCTGCCGATGAGGTCCTCGACGCTGTCGCGGGGGAAGGAGCGGATGGCGGCGATGGTTCGGATCAGCCGCTCGGACAGCGAGTACTTGCTCTGCACGCTCTGCATGACGTACCACATGGCCCGGGACCCCCCCGCGACCACCCGAGGGACAGGGAGGTCG
>NW_020959319.1:7586-10082 GCF_003031625.1 Empidonax traillii
GAGAAAGGGCAGGAAATGTGAGGGGAAAAGGCGGGAAATGTGAGGGGGAAAAGGGAGGGAAATGTGAGGGAGAAAGGGCAGGAAATGTGAGGGAGAAAGGGCAGGAAATGTGAGGGGAAAAGGGAGGGAAGCGGGAGGTGAAATGGCAGGAAATGTGAGGGAGAAAGGGAAGGAATTATGAGGAGAAAAGAGCAGGAAATGTGAGGTGAAAAGGGCGGGAAATATGAGGGGGAAAGACGGGAAATGTGAGGGAGAAAGGGCAAGAAATGTGAGGGGGAAAGGGTGGGAAATGGGAGGGGAAATGGCAGGAAATGTGAGGGAGAAAGGGCGGGAATTATGAGAGGGAAAAGGGCAGGAAACGTGAGAAGATGATTCTTGGCATCATTCCATGGCATCCTGGCACTCCTGGGTCAGGAATAGTGTGGGAAGCAGGAGCAGGGCAGGGATTGTCCCCCTGTGCTGGGCACTGGTGGAGGTGAAACCCCTCCAGGAGCCAAAGATCTCCCCCACTTTTCCTGGCCGAAGCCTTTTTCCCTTTGGATCTTTGTAGTTCCTTTTTTTTTTTTTTTTCACCAAAATGCCTGATTTTCCCTCTTTTATCTCTTGCTGTTGCCCCTTCGTGCCTTGGGCGGGTGTTGGGAGGAGGAACCTCCGATAGAACAGAAAACCCCTCGCCCTCAGAATCACCCAAAATTTACACCCTCCCCCCGAGCAAAGGGAGGGAAGAACGATAAACGAAATAAATTAGATTAATTATAAATGGAATTTACTCAAAACGGAACGCAGAGAACAAAATAACCCCCGACAATTCAACAAGAGAATCCAAGCCCCTGTTATTGGGAGATTTTGAGGGGATTTGGGAGCATTTGGGGAGTTTTTGGGGGGATTTGGGAGCATTTTGGGGAGATTTTGGGGGGTATTTTTTTTGGATGCTTTGTGGGAGATTTTTATGGATTATTTTTATGGATTATTGGGGATGTTTTTATGGATTTTTGGGAGGGTTCTATGGGGAATATTTTTGATTTTTTTGGGGTAGATTTTTTTGCGATTTGGGGCGATTTTGGGAGAGGATTATTAGTGATTTCAGGGGGGATTTTTTTGCAATTCGGGGTGATTTGGGAGGGGATTATTTGAGATTTTTTGGGGGCGTTATTTGGCATTTTGGGGACGATTTTTCAAGTGATGTTGTGCTTCTGTTTTAGGGGGGGTCACAGGTCCTGGCCCAGCTCCTGGATCTCATCCAGCAGGAATTCCAGGTCCCTCCGGGTGACGGCCGGGCTGGTGACGACCCCCCTGAAGAAGTTGACGCGGGACCCCTGGGGTTGGTACCCCACCAGCAGGGACCCCCTTCGCATCATGCGCTCCTTGATGGCCGGGGCCACCTGGGGAGGGGACACGGAACATCTGCGAGTTAATTGGGATTTGGGGGAATTTTTTTGGATTTTTTTTGATTTTTTTTTTAATTTTTTTTGTCAGTTTTGTCAAATTTTTTTATTTTTTCTGATTTTTTCATTTTTTTGATTTTTTTCGGATTTTTCTCAATTTTTTATTTTTTTTCGATTTTTTTGACTTTTTAAATTATTTTTTCAATTTTTTTTTCTAATTTTTTCTGATTTTTCCCTGGTTTTTTAATTTATTTTTTTAAATTTTTAAATTTTTTTTCCCAATTTTTTCCCAATTTTTGGGGGAGATTTTTTTTTAATTTATTTTATTTTTAAAATTTTTCCCTTTTTTTTTATTTTTTTCTGATTTTTGGGTGGGATTTTAAGGGATTTTTTTCCAGGCATTTCAGGATCTGGGGGGAGATTTTGGAGGGAATTTGGGAGGATTTTAAGGGATGTTTTGGGATTTGGGTGGATTTTTGGAGGGGACTTTGGGGAGAATTTTGGGGGATTTTTTGGGGTTCAGGGCATGGATTGTGGTTGGGATTTGGGAATTCTGAGCTCACCTTTCCCAGCTTTTCCCAGAATTCCGGGGATTCCTCCCGGCCCCGCAGGCTCGGGGGGATGAACCAGAAGCAGACGTTGATGAATTCCGGCTGCAGGAACAGCGAGAGGGTGTGGGAGGGGAAGGATTCCCAGGATTTGGTGGGAATTTCACCTCATGGATCGAATTCTCTGGGATTGGGATCTGCAGGATTCAATCCTTGGGGATTTAAACCCCTGGAGCAGAAAATTCCAGGGGGATTTAAATTCCAGGATTTAAAATTCCAGGATTCAAAGCTCCAGCCTGATTTAAAACTCTGGGATTTAAAATTCCAGGATGATTCAATCCTCTGGGATTATTAAACCTCGAGGATTTGACCCCTCTGGGATTTAAACCCACCCCCTCAGGAGGGATTAAACCCCTGGAATTCCAACCCCCCAGCACATTTAGGGCCCCAAAGCCCCCCCCAAACCCCCCAATCCCAATCCCAATCCCAACCCTTCCCTACCTCCATGACGAGCCGGAACCCCTCCCTGCACTTCACCTGCTGCAACAGGAACCTGGGGGGGG
>NW_020959320.1:0-1483 GCF_003031625.1 Empidonax traillii
CAAGCATTAGAACAGAATGTCCAGGGAAGTGGTTGAATCACCACAGAATCACAGAATTGTTATGGTTGGAAAAGACCTCTGAGATCACAGAGTCCAACCATTAACCCAGCACTGGCATCTTCACCACTGAACCGTGTCCCCAAGTGCCACAGCTCAGTGTTTTCCGAACACTTCCAGGGATGGTGACTGTAGGACCCCAAGTTCGAGCTAGGAGCTCATCGAAGGGCTTTTAATTAAAAAGTATAGAAGGCACCAAAAATATGCACTCTCCAGTTATTTGAAAAGGGCCTTCCATTTTTTTAATACCTTGAGAGACACCACAAGGGAGAAGATGCTACACACAGTTTCTCAGGAGCTCAAAACCCACACTTTTACTGGCAAACTTTGGAAAATAACGGAGCTTGGCTAAAGTTGACAGGGCAACATTCCACCAGAACAGAGCATTCCCCACAGCACTGACTGAGCACAAGCCAACCCATGTGGGAAACCAGGCCCTCAGCGTCCCCGACGGCTCAATAGGAAAGAGGGTTCAGACGCTTCCAAGTTGGCTGCAAACTGGAACACTTCATTAACAGGGCTCCTGCCTTTTATAGGGCAGGAGCAGAACTTGCTGGAACAAGGGGAGTAACTGGGGAGGAGCAAGGGCAGAGTATGTTAACTAGGACCATATAGGGACAACAACGGGAGGAACAGATTGATATGAGGAATAAATGGCCATATAAGGTTGGTACTGCAATGCAGCACCAACTGGCCAAGAGAAACACAGGGTTCGAGGGCATGGGGAAAAGAGGGGTACAAGGAAGGGGAACAGTACAATAACATAATACAGGAACTTAACATAAAACATAAAACACATCATCGTCTCCAAAGCCTACTCCCTTCATCTCCCCCTTCATTTTATAAGAAAGCAAGTTGAAAGGAAACTTTCTTAATATGAAATAAGAACTGATTTTTAAGATATACAAAAGTATATAAAAATATATGTAAATAAATGTGGGGTTTTTTTTCTATATACACTCTAAAGAAAATTATACATTAAATTATAAGCAAAACACTTCAAAGCTAGCTTTGAGGTAGAATTGGTTAAGGAGATGCCTTAACCCATGGTAAGTTTGAGCTACATTCATATTTATTTTTTCAGTCATAGTTTTCACATTTATACTTGAGTAAAATAAATTTAAAAATATATAAACAAGTTATAACATAATGAAAGTAAAACTGCTACCAGTAAATGATTAATTAATATGAAATGTGAATAGGTACCGGGATTTTAGGGAAAGGTTGGTTCTCCACAGGTGTTCACTTCTGTTTCTAAGGTCCTTCAGTACAGTCAGGTCTGGGGATGCTCCTGCCCCCCCTGGGCTTTTCCTTCCCCCCCTGGGGCCTTACGGGCCTTGCCCCAGTCCCCCGTCCCTTGGGTTCCCTTTGCCCAGTTGTGGTGACCGGTGGAGTCATTGTTTGAGGGAAAGAGGGTCTGTTTAGA
>NW_020959320.1:8352-10079 GCF_003031625.1 Empidonax traillii
GGAATGACAAGGTCCATGCTGGAGTCAACTGGCATAGACTGGGAGTGACTGGGATCACAGTGATGGGAACTGGAAGCATCCTGGGGCAGTGGAAGTAACTGGGTCTGACTACAAGCATGCTGAGGGCAACTGGGATATACTGGGAGAGTCTGCAACCATCCTGGGGGTGACTGGGACCACACTGGGAGTGACTTGGACCATGCAAGGGGCAGGTGGGAGCAACTGGGAGTGACTGGATCTACAAGGGGCAACTGGGATTGACTGGAACCCTGCTGGGGGAAGACTGGGACCATACTTGGATAGACTGGATCTGTGCTGGAGGCAACTGGGAGCAGCTTGGCCCATGCTGGGAGCAACTGGACCCACCGTGAGGGTGACTGGGGTCATACTGGGAGTGAGTGGGAGCATTCTGAGGGTGGTTGGGACCATGCAGGTGCAACTGGGATAAACTGGGAGCCACTGGGACCACACTGAGAGTGACTGGGAGTGACTGGGATCATGCTGGAATTCTGGCAAAGAGATTTCTTCCTTAAAATCCTCCTTTACAAATCCTAAAATCGTTTACATTAAAAGAATCTTTAAAGAAACAATAGTGTTCTTTATAAAAATAAGAGTCTTCTTAATAAAAACAACTATCTTCTAAATAAAACAACTATCTTCCTAAAACAAAGACTATCTTCTTAAAAAAACCTCCCATTTAATAAAAAAGAAAATGTTCTTCTAAATAAAACCACAATCTTACTAAAAGACTATCTTCTTTATAAAAACCAACTTCTTAATAAAAAAAAATTATCTTCCTAATTAAAATCTATCTTCCTATTTTAAAAAACTCATTTTCTGAAAAAAAAATTATTTTTAAAACAACTATCTTCTCTCTAAAAGGAACTATTTTCTTTGAAAATCAAAAATACAAAATGTATGTAGAGAAAACCAGGAAACAAGGTGGAGAACATTTGTACAAGTGGTGTTCACTGGGAGGAGGGTGCATATCCTGCTGGGATTGATCACAAGATCCAGACTGCAGGCAGAGTCAGGACTGACGGATGTTGCAGGGAGCAGGTGAGGACATTCCACAGGGAGCTGGGTGAAGGGTGTTCCTCGATAAAAAGTTGGTGAGGGCAGAGGGAGCGCTGGGAGCTGCTGACCCTTGGCTGGCAGCAGGGGAATGGCTGCGCTGTGCTCGTCACCGGGCACTGGCACTTCCACATGGAACACGGCACAGCTCTGGCAGCTGGGATGTCACAGGAGCTGTGGGGTCACTCCACAGGGGGGGATGGGGATCATGGGATGATGGAATCCTTGAATGGTTTGGCTTGGGAGGGACCCTACAAATCATCTTGTCCCACCCTGAGCAGGTTGCTCGGGGCCCCGTCCAACCTGGCCCTGAATGTTCCCAGGGATGGGGCATCCACAGCCCCTCTGCACAGCCCCTGCCAGGGCCTCCCCACCCTCACAGGAAACAATACAGCCCTAACATCCAATCTAACCCTCCCCTCTGGCAGTTTGAGCCCATTCCCCCTTGTCCTGCCACTGCAGTTCCTGACCAAGAGTCCCCTCCGGCTTCCTTGGAGGCCCCTTCACCCACGGGAAGGTTTCTCCGAGGTCTCCACACAACCTTCTCTTCTCCAGGCTGGCCAGCCCCAGCTTTCCCAGCCTGTCTGCAGAGGGGAGGTGCTCGAGTCCCCTGAGCCCCTTGGGGGCCTCCTCTGGCCTCGCTCCAACAGTTC
>NW_020959321.1:0-2955 GCF_003031625.1 Empidonax traillii
TGCAGAGATTGAAAGAAATCAAGAGTGTTTACTGTATCTGTAACTGTGAATCAATGGCTTGTTAATCTATGGAAGTCTCATTTAAATTAACTGTATCTGAAAGAATGAATTATTTTATGGTGATGGATAATGCACCTAGAGTAAGACATTATTACAGAAGATGTAGAACCTGGGAACACAGTGGAAGTAGTTCATTTGAGGAGACAAGGCTGTTGTCAGCAATGGTTTTGCAGGCAGTTTTGCTTGTTGAATTACTGTGGAGAAAAAAGGGCAGGAGAATCAGCTGGCCTCACCTGGCACAGTTGTGTGACTGCAGTGGAGATGCAGGGATTTACATCTGCTGAGGATCCAGGTCTGATACAAAGCCAGAGATGAAGTCCATGAAGAGACTTCTGGTGATTTCAGTGGGTTGAGATTACCAGTATATAAACTCACAGCCACGTGAGCCTCACCACACCCCTGGTACTCCTGAGGTGTTAATATTGCTCCTCTGAGCACTGGAGACTGCAGTGCCCATCCTGGAACAGCTGAGCACCTCATCTTCCTGAAGGTGCTTCTTTCACGTGTTCTGTCTGCATCCCACCAACACTGCACTGATATTGAAGTAAATCAGGGTCAAAAGAATTAGACCAAAAGGTAAGTCCAAGAAGAAAGATCTTCCTCAGTTCTCGCTAACAGAACTCCTTATTGGCTCATCCCATGGAGATGTTAAGAGTCTACACATAAACTTGATTTTGTAAGAATGGTGACACCAGATCAAACAGTCTCCTCTCCTAAAACATGACCTGGTTTGGGGAGTTAGGCATGAGTATACTTGGACTTTCTTTTTCCCTGTGCTTTTTCTCCATGGGGTTTCAGGATGCTGGCTTGGACTGTGGTTGTTAAAACAGGGCAATGCTATTCCTGCCCAGTCCCAGCTCTCTGCTGTGCAGTAGGAAACATGTTGTTGTGTTGTATTTTTGTCAAGATAGGCTGGGAACCATCTCTTCAAGTTCCTGGCATTAGGTATGAGATAAGAAGAACATATACAAGCGCCTTTTTTTGAAGTTGCACTCACAAGCAGAGTACATAAGACTAATTCTTTGGGTCCTCAGTATTCAGATCACATCTTCTTGCAAACAGTCTGTTGTTGCTGTAATTAGGCTTAGTTTACAAAATCTTTCACTAGCATTTTACAAACTGCCTGGTGATTTTTTAAGTGCCCAGTTAAGTTTAAAACAAAATCATTAAAGTCTGTAATGTTAGAGGCCTGAGCAATTGTAACGTGAAAATCTTAGATAAGAGTAGTTAGCCTCAGTCAGACCCAAAATCGAATCAGACAGATAGTGTGATTTATTGTGTGACAGATAATAAAGGGTGCTTAAGGAGTGTAGAAGAGAAGTCAATTTAGGATGACCCTTTCCTTGGTACATCCTCCCACCTCCAGGTGGTTTAAAGTCATTCTGGCAGCTGGAACAGCCAGTGCAGCCTCAGCAGCACCCTGCTGGACCTGACCTGGTTCCTGCAGACAAGAGAGTTCAATGTGGCATCCCATTGATATGACTGCCCTGCTCTGGGCATGTAAATTAGTATCTCCACTCACTGGTTGCAGCCTGAGAAGGTATATAGGTACAATTGTGGCTTGTGATTAGCAGTGACACTCCGTAGCTGTCCTCTGCACCTCGAAAACATGCTACAACCCCTTCACTGAAAGCCACCGGAACAGTCGAAGAGTCCCTTTAATTAGAAGTGTATTAATAAATCCATCTTGCTCTCTAATCCCCACACACATTGTACAGTGATTCATTAGCACAGGAAGAGGCAATTTAGATTTCCTCAGATAATAGCAGCTGTCACTAATCAAATTAAAAAAAGAAGTGCAAAGCTGAAGTTGGGCAAACTGGTCTGGCAGGGAGGAAGGCGACAGGCTGGGGCAAAGGACCTTCATCACAGCTGAGGACAGGGACTGCTGGCAGAGGAAATTCCTGGGGCATCTGTAAGTCCTCACCAAAAGAATTGCCCTAGTGCATGGACAGACTGTGGCCTCACTGCTAACCCATGTGTAGAGCCTGAGAGAGTGCTCTTGCTGACATGTACACCCTCAGTGGGGCTTTGGAATGTGCAGAAATAGCTGGTGCACATCATGCAACAGTCCTCTTCAGCTACAGAGAACCATCCAGGCTGCACCAGCAGCAGCTCCAGCTCAGGGGCTTCTCTCTGACAGGCATCAGAAGCAGATATCCGAGACTGTAAGAGCTGAAATCCCCAACAGGTACATGAGGAACAAACATCTCACAGGAGCCTACACTGGAAGAAAATATGAAGACCCCTTCCCCTGTTTTGACAGCCATGAGAGGCACATGTATTTCCAGTGCATTTTAAAATCTTTTTTGCTTTTCCTTCAGGAACATCCCATGGCAATGAGTGCTGTAGGCTAATCACAGTATAAAAATATTTCTTTTTGTGGCTTTGAATTTTTGTCTTTTCAACCTCCTTGAAAGCTCCTCACTGGTGTGCTGTGGCAAGAGCTAAAGGTCTCATCATCCCTTTCCCAAGTTATCTGTGGTGTTACCCATTCCTGTGTGTCCCCACTGTGAAGCAGTGGCTTACCAGTTGGTTTTTGTGTCTGAAGAGGCATTGGGTTAGTTGGTTCAGCTCCCTGTGGAGCATGGGAGACACAGGGCTGTGGCCATGCACTGGGTGAGGGGGCACAGACCACCTGCGGGCCCTGACCCTGGGGTGGAAATTGGTGAGGATTCTTCATGTATCTTCCTAGTTCAAATTTTGATCAATTGATGAAGCCTCTCTCGGTTTGATAGTGTTATAAGCAATTAATGTGTGGGATAACATGAGAAGCACGAAGTGGCCTGTCCCCAGGCCTTGCTGCCACTCATGCTGTGTGATTTCAGTCATTGCACACTTGTGCCTCGTGCTTTACCCTGAAGCAGAGCAATTTTGAAGGTTTTCCTGATGTCC
>NW_020959321.1:7408-10079 GCF_003031625.1 Empidonax traillii
GCCAAGCACGCTTGGACGGTGGCAGCGAGGTCCTCAGGACGTAGATGGATTGCCTTATGGGCTAACGAGCTCCATCTGCCCGGGGAGGGGCCCCGACCGGGAATCGAACCCGGGTCTCTGCAGTGACAGTGCAGTGTGTTTTCCTCTACACCACCGGGGGCTCCCAGTTATTAATATAATAAACAAATGAGTCCCATAGGGACCAGTAAAACACCAACGTGGTGTGTAGCGAGAGAGTACCCTTATTCAAAGAATCACAGCTTTTATAGTAGTTTCAAATGCTGCCACGTCACACAGGTAACTTCCTAAGCCAATCCCATACAAGCATTCAACAGAGCATGTGTGACAGAGTATTTAGAACTACAATTCCCAAGACGCCTTGCGGCACCTGCTATAACCACACCCCACAATTGCCAGTTCTGGAATGCCAAACTCAACTTTTATCAGAAGGAAACATGTTCTCACAGCTGCCAGGGAGATTTGGTATTTCCCACCTATCCTAATAAGAAAACTTATTGGAAACAATAGTGCACTGGGAGAAGTAATGCTGTTTATGCCAATAAGCTGCATGTAAAAATGGTTAATCGCTTTCCCTCAGCTCCATTACTGTCAGTAAAGATCCAATGCAGTTTCCACTGACATGTGAAAGCTTCTTTTTCACTGTAGCTAGTGCTGAATTAGTTCCTAAATAAACCTCTAGTCATCACTTGAAAGGACTGTGCTAAGTGTATTATAATGGAACTCATAATAAACAGATTTCCCTGAACTAATGCTATGTGATCAAATACATCAGGTTCCTGTGTTAACCACTGAGCCAAGAGAGGGAAATGGAACTGAAACATTACTTCTGTCATTTATGTACAGGAGTGAGAGACATACTTTCTCCTTACAGGTACTTTACAGCTATGCTTAAATCAAACACCTTCTGTTGGCTTGCCCTTGAACTCTGTCTCCTTCATCTAAATAAGCAGAACTCTGTGAAAGAGAAATGAACCTCCGAGCTCGGCCTGCAAACTGTCGAGCACTCTACAGACTCAGCTCTAATCCTGCCATCAGGAGGGGTTTCAAAAGTTTAAATCAATTGTCTGTGGAAAATCAATTAGGAGGCAGAGAAGTTTGCCTTTGTGGCAAGTGGAACTGATTCAGCTGTGGAATGCTTTCTGTTCAGAAAGAGTTACATTTGAGGTCTACGGCAGCAAATATCGGGAATGACTTTCCGCTCCATGACAAGCAAAGAACCAGCCAGAGCTGCTCGCAGACCACTGACTCGATGCTTCAGCTGGTGACAGCAGTTCTACTGTCATGTCTCTTGTGCTGACATGCGCCAGGCATTCTGGTAAATTCACTGTTCCTCCTTCACCCTGTTATTTTTGTGAAAACATGGATTTGGTTGACAGTGCAAGTTACTGCAGCACATACAATAGCCCAGCAAACCCCCAGCTCGTAGTGATAAGCATTTTCTGACCGGTGGTGTGCACTTAACGCTTTCCAGAGCTTGAAGATCATTCAGAACAAGTAAGAATCTTCAGTGAAACAAGTTAGTGTCAACAGTGAGTAATTTGGTTTTACTATGCATCAGATATCTCCAAGGGAGAAGAGGCAATGCAGTACTTCAGATTATTATATCACAGGTCTGAACCTGTGTATTTTTTACTCTGAAAACCCAGAGTTGACTCAGTGTCTGACAATAGCTGAGTGTCTTGGCATTACAAATGAAAGATGGAAATGTGAATTGCTCTGGAAGAACAGCTTTGCCTTAAGCATCCACCAGTCACCTCCTCAGCTGCATTGAGCTGTGCCCAATCTTAGAGAAGAGGTGAACCGTATAAACCCAGCATCCAAAAGCAGTTTCTGGTCTCTTCGTTCACTGGTTTTCCTTCCTTCCTTCCTTCCTTCTTCCTTCCCTCCCTCCCTCCATTATTTCTTTTTTTTCCCTTCTTCTGGGGATATTTTTCATAGTTGTGTGGTACTTTATACTACACAAGTGAGCAATAAAATCTGTTGTTAAATCTGCTTTAGTAGCAAGATAAGTCTTCAGGAGTCCTTTTAACAAAAAGTCAGTTCATAAGGGAAGGGTGGTTATGGAACTGAGGAATTTGATTATATTTCTTGCCCTCATACAGCCTGAATAGTGATGGAGGAAGAGAACGAGCAGAAGAGGATGAAACTCCACTGTTGAATGGTCAAGCAGTAGCAGTAAAGAGATCTTCCCTCAGAACCAGCTGGCATGAGTAACAAGAGGCCAGACTGAAAACCAGAGAAGACAGCTCACCAGGTAAGTAACTGGTCAGACGGGGGTGGTGGAATGAGTGAGGAGCATGTTGCAGTTTTCACTTTCTACATCTGGTGTTTACTTGTTATATAAAGTGGTATTGAGATGATTTTTAAACAATTCAGGTCCAACACCAAAACTTATCACAAGTGATTTGCTCTGAGGTTTTTCAGGTCAGCATCACAAAAATCCCACAGAATCCCCTCCTGCCTTGCCACCTTTATTTGTAGAGTTGTACAGCAAGTGCTGTAATTACAAGTTGGTACAAGTTAAATTAATTGCCCCTAGTCTGTTTTCAGTGAGAAGCAGGCAAGCTTGGTAATCTTCTAACATGTCCAGGAAAGCTGGATGAGTGTGTAAGTGCACCCACGCATTTTATTGATTTGAGTTAAAAATTCA
>NW_020959322.1:0-2602 GCF_003031625.1 Empidonax traillii
TGTAGTATTGTTTCTATTTCTCCTCACAACAGAGCTTCTGGTGTCACTTCTGTCGAATCCTGGAGACCAGTAGCCTGTAACCACGGAGTAAGGACACAATGCAGTCTGTACAAACGCCTGGCTTCAGCTTCAGGCTCTAATGGGAATGGCTGAGTCATGAGTCATGCTGTAGCCACGGCTTTATCCATTTTGCTGGAACTCAACGGGGTTCTTGATCATCTGTAGAGACACAAGCATAACCCCTACCCCAGGTTAACAACATACATGGTCCTTTCCACTGATTCAGGACAGGGTCATAAACCTGTACCAAAGGTTTGTGTATATTCTGATCCATATTGTGATCGTGTATAATATGTCTCTGTGCTGCTGGCAAATCGTCATCCCCACCAGGAGGATTAAAACAATTTACCACATGAAGTGTTTTGTGTAAGAGTTCTGAAGGGGAGATATGTCTACCAAAAGGTGCAAATTCTGGTACATCTGTCTGCCAGAGTTGTAAAGCAGATAACCCTCTTTTGTTGGTTGCTTGAGGCTGCACGTTAGGTACAAGTGCACAGTCGGGGCACGCAGCTAGAACAGCTCCAGCTTCAGTCAGAGAAATAGGAAACTGATGTTTCAGAGCTTTAGCTGACTGAGGAAAAAAGGCGTGGGAGAGTAAATCAGGTTTTGGCATCAGCTCTGCTGGTACAGAAACTAACAAATCAGCTCTTTCATTGCCTTCTACTCGATATCCTGGTAACGTAGTGTGACTTTTGATGTGAGTAATGAAAAAGGGGAATCCGTGATCATCTAAAAGATGCCACAATTGATAAATGGCATAAAACAGGGCCTTATTGGAGACTTCTTTAAAAAGTGCACGATGCAGGTGAGACACAAGGCCAAGAACATACTTAGAGTCTGATACAATATTCAAAGGACATTGTGGCCACTTTTCAAAAACTCATGTTACAGCTATTAATTCCAAAACCTGTACAGAATCATCAGCTACGACAGTTTCTGAATTCCAGGTATCTTGAATCTGCCAGACAAAGCCAGCTTTACCAGTGCGACTGCTGGCATCTGTAAAGACTGTAAGACCTTCTAGGGGGTGTTTGCTGAGTAAGGAACATGATTCCAAATTCAAAGTGATTTTGAACAGTGGATGTGACAGAAAGTGACAGGTTAAAGTCACAGAAAGACCTGTTACTGCAAGGGCAGATGTTTCATTTGTGCAAATTGCTGTTGCAATCTGATCCTGTCGTAATGGGACAACAATTTCATTGGGATGCTTTCCAGACATTTGCAAATAGGGATCTACAGCTTTTTGTATACAGAGTGCTACTGCTTCTAGAGGGGTAACAATTGTTTTAGATAATGATGCAGGAAGAAAAACCCCTTCTAGGATCCATAAAGGTTTTTTTTGCGTCATTTTTTGCGTACATTGACAAAGTATTCCTGCAACTTCTGTGTTTGTGTTATAGATGATAAGATGAACAGGTTTCTCTTGAAGCAATCGCCCTGAAAAAGCATGTGCCAGTTTCTGCTCAATTGTCTGTAGGGCCTGTTTTCCAGTGTCTGACAATGATCGAGTTTCTGTCAATTGATTATCAGTTCTGAGCACATCCCATAAAGGTTTTAAGTCTGTGTTTGTTATGCCACAAATGGATCTGACGATGCAAAAAATTAATTTTATTCCTTAACCTGTTTCCTAATCAAATCCCATTAATTATCTCACTTTTGAAATGCAGAAAACTTATTTATTTCCAACACCTATGGGAACTACAACTTACAAAAGTTTTTCTTGAGTATTAATATATTCCCCAGATGCAGCCTCTTGCCAAAGTGCTTTGTGGGAAGGCCCTATCAGATGCAGGGATCATCTGCTTCACCCCGTGCTTCTTCAGCAAGTTCTGCATGTCCATGGAGTCTGGATGCTGATGGGAAGACCTGATGGGATCCAGCCGGTCCGTGGTGCTGCCACGCATCCTGTTCCTCCTTCCCCTGCTCCTTCTGCTCTTTGGCTCTTTCAGAGGTTCCTCGGTGTCTGAGCTGTCAGATGCAGAGCTCCTCTGCCTGGGCAGCCAGAAGGCGGCGAAGACCATCAGGAGGACATCAGCCAAGGCCCAGAACCACCAGTGCTGGCAGGCAGAGAGCAGCACGCTGTCCTGGCTGCTCTGCTCCATCTCGTCCAGCAGCTGGCTCCTCCACTCCATCTCCTCCACCTCCTTGAGCAGCCAAGCCATCTGCTGCCTCTGCTGCTCCTCATGCTGGTGCAGGAGCTCTTGAGTGGCCTCTTCTCTCTTGTCACCCACTCTCACCACACATTGGAAGATGCTCAGGAGCACCAGGAGGTGAGTGAAGCTCCCAGCCATGGCCTGGAGGAGGAGGAGGGAGAGAAGGGGCTCAAGCGGGGCTGGGTGAGGAAATTGGTTCTTGGGGTAGCAGGGGCAGGAGCTGCAGGGAGCTGGGAATGGGTGGGAGTGGATGTAGTTCAGGTGCTGAGGCAGCCCCTGTGCCCTCCCTGCAGCCCCAGAAGCCGCCCAGGGTGGCCCCAGGTGCTTGTGGGCAGCCCTGGGGCAGCCCAGCCTTGCTCCCCCTGCCCCACTCAGCGCTGCCTCGAGCT
>NW_020959322.1:8470-10078 GCF_003031625.1 Empidonax traillii
AGGGGCTCCCATGATAAAGGCCATGTCCTCAAAAGCTCCATAAATGTCATAAAAGCTCTGCCCTCATAAACCTCATCCACTTCATAAAAGTGCAGGCCTCATAAAGACACTGCTCTCATAAAGCCCATAAACCTCATAATGGTGCAGGCCTCATAGAGCCCAAACACCTCACAAAAGAGCTCTCATCATAAAAGCTCTGTCTTCATAACACCCTTCCATGTCATAATGCTGCTCTCCTCATAAGCCCATAAACCTCATAAAGGGGCCATCCTAAAGTCTCTCTCCTCATTAACCTCATCCCCCTCACAATGGGGCAGCCTCAGAAGGTCTCTGTGCTCACAGAACCCATCCACCCCAGAATGGGGCAGCCTCATAAAGGCACTGTCCTCATAACCCTCACACACCTCATTACAGTGCAGGCCTCATAAGGCCCCTGTCATGATAAGCTCCATAAATCTCCTCATGGGGCTGTCATCATCAAGGAGATGTTCTCATAAATGCCATAAACCTCATAAAGGCTTTGTCCTCATAAACCCCATAAAAGTTATTGCCTAAAAGGCTGCAGAGGGAAAAACACTCCAGGCCAAGCAAGGCAGTAGGTCAGAGAAGCAGCAGAGGTTTTCATGAGCCTCCAGGTTCCAGGAATACAAACCCACACCCATCCCTTCCAACACAGGGGTTACAGTTTTTACAATGATTTCCACCCAATCCCCGTCTCGTCCCCACCCCAGTTCTGCCCCGTTCTGCCCAAGGAACACCTGTGGGGAATTGAATCTAGGGGAGTTTTGGGACCCCCTCTTCCTCATCTTCATCTCCCTCAGAGCACATGCAGTCCTTGGAGGCTTTCCAGAGCTCTGGGCCTGGAGGTCCTTGTGTCTATGTCCATATCTTCTTGTGCAGATTTCAGGGTGTTCTCCACAATTCTACCTTGAAAATGAGACCAAACAGGGTAATGGAATTTAGGGGGGTTGATATGGGATTTGGGTAACAGGGTTGGCTGTGTGGAACTACTGTGTTAAGAGTAAGGGATAAAATGCAGCTATGTTAAAAGCTACATTTCCTGTACAACTACTTCTAAAATCTACAAAACCTAAAAAATCAAAAACTCCAAGGCACCAGGACTCATAAAGCCCATCCACTTCATAATGGGGCTCTCATCATACAGGCCACTACCTCGTACACCCCATACACCTCAGAAGGGTGCAAGCCTCATCAAAGCACTGGCCTCACACAGCCAACACCCCTCACCATGGGGCTCTCATCATAAAGTCGATGACCTCAGTAATGCCAGAAACCTCATAAAGGCTCCAGCGTCATAAAGCTCCTTCACCTCATAATAGTGCAGGCTCCATAAAGTGTCTCTCCTCATAAACCCCATCTCCCTCACAACGGGGCAGCCTCACAAGGTGTCTGTGCTCATAGAACCCATCCAGCCCAGAATGGGGCAGCCTCATAAAGGCACTGTCCCCATAACCCTCACACACCTCAGAATGGTGCAGCCTTCACACCTTCTTCATCACTGCAGAGTTCCCTGTACCCACTGCCCCATCCACGGCACCCCAAGAAACACTAAACCAAAGATCATCACCCTTGATCGTGCAGACAAGA
>NW_020959323.1:0-2083 GCF_003031625.1 Empidonax traillii
CCCTGGCCCTGCTGCTCCTCTGGCCTTGCAGGCTGCACACACCCCTCCTGCTTTGCCACCCCCCTGCCAGCAGCATTTCTGGGCCCTCCCTGATGGCTCTGCTGTCCCCCAGCTCTGGCTGTTCCCTGGAACACAAAGCCGTGGGATCATTCAGACTCCCTCGGGGTGACCTCTTGCACCACACTCCTATGTTTTGTACAGGCTTTCTTTTTCCTCACCTCAGTTCTGATCCTTATAAGATGCATTTTGTAGAGGTTTCCTTCTCTTCCCACTCCCAAGAAAAGCTCTGTTCTCTCTGAAACCCTCCTCCAGACAGCTGCAGGATGAGCCCTGTGCACCCCATTTCAAAGGTGCAGTAGCCCATGACCCTCAACTTCTCCCCTCAAGCTCCAACCCATCCTGGAGGATCTCCTGCAGATTCTCTCTGGTTCCTCCTCATTCCTGCAGAACAGGGAGCCCCACACTTGGACACACCAGCCCAGCTGTGGCCACAGCAGCTGAGCAGCTGAGTCCAGGGATGACAACTCTGTGGAGTTCATGCACTGGAACAGATTGCCCAGAGAGGGGGTGGAGTAAAGGGCTGTAGGGGATCCTAGCTGAGCAGGGAGGTTGCACAAGGTGTCCTCCAGTGGTGCTTTCTAACCTGAACCCTTTTTGAGTCTTTGGTTCTGTGATTTCCTACAATTACAGCACTGATTTAATTACAAATCTGAGATGGCAACATTCATACTGTGCTTGCTGGAGGGTATTTGAATCAATTTCCATGTGCACATACAGGCACAGAGCTGGAGATCTGTAGATAAATGTACCCAAATCACTGTCAAAAGTTCCCCTGGAGTTCAGTGAAATTCTCATGTCTGATGCATTTGTATTTCTCAACATGTGATGGTCGAGCCATGAGGAGTGAGGGGTCAGCCCAGGCCCCTTCGTCAGTTCTCTGGGATGGCCCTCTGGGTACCACAAACCTGAGAGCCTGGGAGCTCCGAGAGGTGTCCACTGAGAGGGAGGTGCTGGTGCAGCTACTGCAGCCCAGGAGAGCCCAAAGGGCCTCACTAAGCAGTGCTGTTTGCAGGGTCACCTCCTGATTTCACTTATCTGTCCTTCTCCTCCCTGTCCAAAATCCACTTGGGGATTTTTTGCAAGTCCAGTAATCATAATACTGTTCAGCTTAAACTATGACTCCAGCAAGCAATGTTCAAGGGCTACAAAGGGATGACAAACAATCTCTCATTTCTTCCTTGCTTAATCAACAAGAAGGGGAAGACTGATCTAAAAAGCAACTGCTGAAAAAAAAGTGCATGTGTGTCCTGGTGGCACTACAGGAGATTTCAGACACTGGGGCGAAATCCCACAAGTGGTTTAGTATGTCAGGGACACCAAATGTATCTGGGACAAGAAAGAAGTGATGATTGCAGGTGACACAAATTCCCTGAGCCAGCACCAGCCCCGTGCTTAGGCTGTTCCCAAAACAATCATGGGGCACATCATGAGAGAAGGAGGAAGACACTTTTCTGAAGGATGGGAAATTCCACATTCTCACCAGGGGAAACTCCACTGACAGTGTCTGATTGTCCTAGTCCCCTTTCTGGGGAAAGATTTGGTGCTCCTGTCCCCTCTGCCCAGCTTGGCCTGCTGTGAGTGAGAGCATTTCTTTCTCTGGTGCTCCCTGAAGCTGTGCAGGCAGCTCAGAGGGTGAGCCATGGAGCTGTGGGTGCCAAGGCTGCATCCCAGTGCCCAGCTGTGCTCTGTGGCAAAGGGCAGAAGGGCCTCTGTTGGAGGGCAGTGCCGCTCCTGCCTGCAGAGCCCTTCCTGCCTGCCCAGGGGAAATGCTGCCCAGCCAGGCTGCTTTCCTGCTGGGCAGGGAAAGGGACAGGCCAGAAGGGAGGGCAGGGACGGAGCAGACATGCTGGAGTGTCCTCAGGGCAAAGCAAACGTGGGCTTGTGACTTGCACACTTGATGTCCCTCCACAGAAGGACAAGCAACCTCTTGCAGGTGTGGTGAGAGCCCAGGGCTGGCAGTGGGGGTTGCAGGGGCTGCTCTGTGCCAATGGCCCTGGGGCACCTTGCCAGGCTGTGCATGGAA
>NW_020959323.1:7070-10076 GCF_003031625.1 Empidonax traillii
CTGCTTTAATGAGTCCCCTGAGAGACTCTGTCAGTTGGGACACTCAGTGGGGTTCATTAATGCTTCAAGGCACTCAAGGTTTATTAAGACACTTCTTTTTGACACTGAGTCTTTGAGAGGTTTGTTCAGTCCTGGCCTCCAATTATCTGCTCTAATGAGTCCCTTGAGAGCCTTTGTCAGGAATGGCCCTCAGTGGGGCTTGTTAAAGCTTCAAGGTGCTACAGGTTTGTTAAGGTACTTTGCCTTTTCCTTTGACTCTGAGTTTTGAAGAGGTTTGTGCAATCATTCCTTCCAATTCTCTGCTTTAATTAATCCCTGGGGATACTTTGTCAGCAGTGACACTCAGTGGGGCTCATTAATGCTTCAAGGTACTCAAGGGTTTTGAAAGAACTCTTCCTTTTGAAAGTGAGTTTTTGAGAGGTTTGTTCAGTTATGGCTTCCAATTATCTGCTCTAATGAGTCCCTTGGGATTCTCTGTCAGTTGTGACTCTCAGTGGGGCTCATTGATGCTTCAAGGCACTCAGGGTATATTTATTAAGACACTTCTTTTTGACACTGAGTCTTTGAGAGGTTTGTGCAGTCATGGCATCCAATTATCTGCTCTAATGAGTCCCTTGAGAGCCTTTGTCAGGAATGGCCCTCAGAGGGGCTTGTTAAAGCTTCAAAGTACCACAGGTTTGTTAAGGTACTTTGCCTTTTCCTTTGACTCTGAGTTTTGAAGAAGTTTGTGCAATCATTGCTTCAAATTCTGTGCTTTAATTAGTCCCTGGGGAGACTTTGTCAGCAGTGACACTCAATGGGGCTCATTAATACTTCAAGGTACTCAAGGGTTTTGAAGGAATTGTTCCTTTTCAAAGTGAGTCTTTGAGAGGTTTGTTCAGTCATGGCCTCCAATTCTCTCTTCCACCGAGTCCATGAGGAGCCTGTTTTGGGAATGGCCTTTAAGGGGACCCAGTAATGTTTCCAGATACTTTGGGTTTTCCTTCTGACTTTCACTTATGGACAGGTTTGTACAATCTCCCCTCAGTACCTGAGGCTCAAGGACTCAGTACCAAAAGCCCCCCTGGGCTCCCTCAGATAAAGCAAGTCCTGACAAACCATGGCCCTTCCTGTGATTTCCCTCTAGTCTGGACAGTAAATTAGGAATGTTGTCTCATGGAATCAGGGGACCATTGTGACACTACCCAGAGCCTTTGTCTGCCTGCACTCCTGGCCTGCAAAAGGATCTGCTCTCAGGAGTCCCTGGGGAGGCTTTGTCAGTGCCTGCCCTCAGTGGGGCCCAGCAATGCTTCAAGGGACTGGCAGTTTGGCTTCTGACTTCTTGAGCAGCTTCTTCAATCTTCTCTCAGTAACTCAGGATGATAGACTTGCCTCTAAACACACCGTGGGACTCATTAAAATACAGAAAAACAAATTTGTTTTTCTTTCTTTTAATTGTCTTCCTGTCTTCACATCTTCAACAACTAATTGGAGTTCTTTTATAGTTTAGCTAAGGAGGAAAATTTCAAAGAGCAGCTCCCAAAGAAGAGCTATTTACAGAGAGCCTTGGGATGCAAGAGGGTCAGGGTGCAAAGGGTCTGGATTCAAAGAAAAGGAGGCAAAAGAGATTAGTAGCATTTAAGCATTCTCCACTTTAACAGTTATCAAGCAATTCAGTAGCATTTGCTAAAATTGAATGGTGACTGAATTATAGATTCACAATAACAACACTCACACCAGAGTCAATTCACACTGATGTCTCAGACCTTTTTGGCTTTTTTTACCTTTTGTAGATTTTAGAACTAATTGTGTAGTGAATATATTTTAATGCAACTGTATTATATCCCTTACCCTTAAGAGAGGAGTTACACATACCCAACCCTACTACCCCACTCCATCTCAATCCCTCTAAACTCTGTTTAGTCTTCTTTCCAAGGTAGAATTGTAGAAAAACGTCCCAAGGCCTGGACCAGAAGATATCACCCAGACACAGTGATATTCTAGGCAGAACTCTTTAGGAACTCTCAGGGTTGTGTGTGCTGTGAAGAAGATGAAGATGAGGAAGAAGGGGTCCCAAAGTCACCAAACCCAATTCCTGAAGGGGTGTGTCAGGGGGCAGAATGGGGCAGAACCAGGGCTGCATAAACCTGGGATTGGATGGACCTTATTATAAAATCATAGAACCCCTGTCTGGGGGGCACACATGGTATGTGTTCCTCTAGGCCTAACAACTCATTAAAGGACCAGATCTCTTTATCTTATCTCCTACCTAAATTGGCCTGGAGTCTTTTCCTCCTTGGTCTCTTAAGGCAACAACACCCACAGCCAGGCAGAGATGTGTGGACACACCAAGATCTGGGTGTGTAAAGGTCCCTCTCCAAAATTCTCCTGGTTCTCAGTGAAACACTCCCACACATCCCTTTGTGTTTCCCAACAGACAAGGTTCCAGGAGGTCCTGCAGTGTCCCAATGGCCCCTTTATTCCATGAGTTCCCACAGTGTCACAGTGACCCCTTGATGCCACGAGTTTCTGTGCTGTCCATGTTACCTTGGGTTGATTGAGGACCTGAACTGTCTCACTGGGCCCTTGGTTCCTCCAGGTTTGACAGTGTCACAATGGTCCCTTCAGCTCCAGGAGGCCCTGCAGGGTCCCAATGGCCCTTGGATTCCATGGCATTCAGCAGTGCAATAGTGGTGCCTTCATTCCATGAGTTTCCCCAGTGTCCCAATGGCCCCTGGACTCCACATGGCCCTGCAGTGTCCCCACAGAGCCTTTGATTCCAGGAGATTGTGCAGGACAAGCCCTGGGAGGTCCCCATGGAGCCCCCAGGACAGCAAAGTGACCTCCCGGCTCTTGAGGAGCCCTGAGAACTTCCCCAGGGGGAAGGGCCGGATTGTGCCCTGGGATGGGGCAACCCCGGCTGGATGGACACACTGGGAATGAGAGGCTGGGAAGCAGAGCTGGGAAAGGGCCCTGGGGGTGCTGGTGGGTGCCAGTTGTCCCTGAGTCAGCAGTGCCCTGGCAGCC
>NW_020959324.1:0-1845 GCF_003031625.1 Empidonax traillii
TGGAATGTGGGAAGAGCTTCAGTGTCAGCTCTATTCTGATCCAACACCAGCACATCCACACTGGGAAAAAGCCCTACACATGTGGGGAATGTGGGAAGAACTGCAGGACCAGCTCCAGCCTCCGCATCCACCAGCGCATCCACACTGGGGAACGGCCCTACATGTGTGGGGAATGTGGGAAGAGGTTTCAGAGCAGCTCCAATCTCCTCAGGCATGAGCAGACACACACAGACGAGAGGCCCTTCCGCTGCACCGACTGCGGGAAGGGCTTCACCCGGAACTCCACCCTCGTCACCCACCGGCGCCTCCACACTGGGGAGAGACCCTACAAGTGTGGGAAGTGTGGGAAGAGCTACACCCACAGCTCTGCCTTGACCAGACACCAACGGACCCACCGGTAAGAGAAGCCCCACGAGTGCCTCGACTGCGGGAAGAGCTTCGGCCGCTGCTCCCACCCCGAATGACCCCCCTGATGGTGAGGCAACCCCTGGAGTCCAGGGACTGTCAGTCCATCCCTTTCTACCAGAAAGGGCCAGTCCCCTTTGCCAGGGGCAGGTTGTGCCAACAAAACCCTTCTTGGGGGGTGTGTGGAGATTCCTGCCTTGGCTGGGACCCCCCAAGGTCACTGCTGGAGGCTGAGAGCAGAGATCTCCCCACGAGCGTTGGTCTAGGGAAGAGAAGCAGTTAATGCTTTTTTTTTTTTTCTCTGTCCCTGTAGCTTTTGGATGTTGTCTCTGTAGCTGCAGGGGCTCTGACAGCTTTAGTTCTCTGCAATGCACCAGGTGTGGTTTCACCGCTCACGCCCCTGTCCCAGGCCCTTCAGGGTCTCAGCTCAGCCCAAGCTTTGGGCCCTCAGAAATATGGTCAGGGTAGGATAAGGTAGAACTCCCACATGTGGCATGGTGGTCTCAGCTCTCTCCAGGCCGGCACAGTTCCAGTCTCCGGTGGCAGGCAGGCAGCACGCGGTGGTGGAGAAAAGGGGAGGGGAGGTGGGCAGAGATTCTCGGCTACAGTCACCAGTTCTTCTCCCTTTCCTCTCCCTGATTTTCCAAAATTTGCCCTCAACTTTTATACTGTTCAACGGAGGTTGTACGTGGTTTCTTGGCACGTAGCCAGTTCAGATGTTGAAGGAGATATGGTAACCATAAACAATGGCAGGATCTTTTGGCAGGAAAAGTGCCGTGGGAAGTCCTGGTGGGAACTTCTGGCAGAGAGCTGACAGAGAATGTTTGATAGGAAGTTTTTGACAGGCAGAAACAATTTTTGGTATTTCTATATTATCTTTGTGTTACAGATGGTTTCCATGGTAAGCGATGTAACTGGGAATGCATAATGGTTACCATGGTAACAGATCTTAGTGATGGGAATGCATGATGGTTGCCATTGTAACCGTCCATAGGAAATGGAATGCATAATGTTTGCCATGGTAACTGACCGTAGCAATGGGATAATGTGACAGTTGCCATGGTAACCGACTTCACAATTGGTATGCATAATGGTTGCCGTATTAACCAACCCTAGCAATGTAAATGCTCAATGGTTGCCATGGTAACCCACATATCAATATGAATGTGTAATGGTTGCCATGGTAACCAAGGTATCAATTGGACTGCATAATGGTTGTCATGGTAAATGACCGTAACAATGAGAGTACATAAGAGTTTCCATGGTAAGCGACAAAACAATGGGAATGCATAATGGTTGCCATGGTAATCGAGGTCACAATGAGAATGCTTAGTGGTTGCCATGGAAACTGATGTCACAGTGGGAATGGATAATGGTTGCCATGGTAATGGACGTCACAATGAGAATGCACAATGGTTGCCATGGTAACAGATGCAACAA
>NW_020959324.1:8984-10076 GCF_003031625.1 Empidonax traillii
AGGTGGGATGAAGTGATGGACGCAGATGTGTTTTGCACCTTAAGAAATAAACCTGAATGGCAGAAAAACTGCAGAATATCCCACTGCAAGACCCTTTTGTTTTGGCATTGGAAGAAAGTCAGAAAAATCATAAGCCTAAGGAATGCTGCTGTGATCCTTGTAGTGTTGGACAGCAGTGTCTTAAGTTGGAAAAAAGAGAGAGTGATGAGGAGAGCATTATAGACCCTCAGGAACTGCAGCCGACCCCCAGTAGGGTAAATTGGAGACCAGAGCCCGTCAGGCAGAGACCTGACAGCCCCCAGGAATCAGGATTAGATGTGACAGACACTGAAAGTACAGCAGAGAGTATGGGAGACCCCCAAGAGGGGGTGAGTAGTACACATCAGGGTCGGACCATGGGACAGAAAGCTGGGGCAAGACTGGGGGTAGAACAAAAGCTAGAGCTGAGAGCAGACACCCTGTTGGCCCTTTAAGATCAGTAATAACAGCTGCAGGCACTCCAACAAAAGTGAAAGTGCCATTTTCAGCCAGTGATTTGAACAGTTGGAGGGAGGAATCAAAACTGTTTGGGGAAAATCCTGAAAAGATGGGTAAGAGATTTGAATTAATTGTGAAAAATCAGGACATAGATTGGTCAGATATTGACTTGATTCTCTCAGAATTGACAGAAACAGAAAAATAGCTAGTAATAAAAGCATCAAGAAATCATGTGGAAGGGCAGATTGCAACAAATGTTTTAAGGGGAGACACAGATAATATTTTTCCAGTGCAAAAACCTAACTGGGACCAAAACGAGCCGGGCCAGTATAAGTTATTGGAACAATATAGAAGATTGGTCCAGGTGGGATTGTGGAATGCTCCACCTAAAGCAGTGAATTGGGCTGCCTTGTACCATGTAAGGCAAGGATGGGACGAGACCCCCACGGCATTCTTAGACAGACTTAGAGCTGCCAGGAGAAAATACTCTACCCTGGATCCGTCATCAGAGACAGGTAAACAGCAACTGGTGGGGTTGTTAATGGGACAAAGTAACCCTGATATTAGAAAAAGGTTACAGAAAATTGATTATCCTTCCAATAAAGATTCAGAGGT
>NW_020959325.1:0-1502 GCF_003031625.1 Empidonax traillii
GGGAGCTGCTGCCGTGGGTGATCTCCCAGACCTTCGATGGGAGTGGTAGGCACAGATAACGCAGTGTATTAATTCGGTAGTTGCTTTGTGCAGCGTGTGGAGTTTGGGGTTTATTGACCTAAAGTCGAGTCGACACCGGCCCACTCCAGAAAACTTTGTCAATTTTGGGGGTTGCCAGAGCTTTCCAAAGGATTTGTGGCGGTGTGGATGGGCCATTATCAGGGGACTGCTCTGCTCCAGGAGGACTCGAGACCCCTAAAACCCTCAGGCTGAGCGCTCCCTAAGAACCTTGGGGCAGTTCTGCTGGGAATTATTGTTCTGTTTTCCTGGGAGCGCCTCCGGTGTGTCCCCTCCTCCCTCTGGTGGCAGTGAAGCAAATTAAACCCGGGAGTAATTAGGTGCTTCATTAACGAGCTCTGTTGTGTCTTCATGCCTCCACCTCGTGGCAACTACAAACAGATTGAACAACGGGAATCACAGAATTGTTTAGGTGGGAAAAAGACCTCCAGGGTCATGGAGTTAATTACTCTGGGTTGTATGAGTGAAGCACAAAATAGAGGCAGTAATGGATTATTTTATTATAATCTGGGTTTATATCAGGTTTTAATTCCTTGCTGCTGGGGAATCATGGAAAAGGTTGAAGTGGCCGAGGAAGCAGCACCTGCTCTTGGTGTCCCGAGGGATTTTCCCTGGAAATTATTCCTGATGAAACTCCTGCGTTTAACAGGAGTGAGTGAGGCTGGAGGACCAGGCCCGGTGATGATGCTGATGAAGATGATGATGATGATGGACAGCCCAGGCCCGGTGATGCTGATGATGAAGATGGTGCTGCTGATGAAGGACCAGGCCTATTGATGATGATGGTGATGCTGATGGGAAGACCAGGCCCAGTGACAGTGCTGATGAAGATGAAGATGCTGAAGATGCTGATGAGGGACCAGGCCCAGTGATGCTGCTGATGAAGACGAAGGTGATGAAGATACTGATGAAGGCCCAGGCCTTCACTGGTGCCAGTGAAGATGAAGGTGCTACTGAAGGACCAGGCCTGGCAGCAATGAAGATGAAGATGATGAAGATGCTGCTGAAGGCCCAGGCCTGGTGATGATGCTGATGAAGATGAAGGTGCTGAAGATGCTGCTGAAGGACCAGGCCCGGTGATGATGAAGATGAAGATGAAGGTGCTGAAGATGCTGCTGAAGGCCCAGGCCCAGTGATGATGCTGATGAAGATGAAGGTGCTGAAGATGCTGCTGAAGGACCAGGCCCATTGATGCTGATGATGAAGATGCTGCTGAAGGCCCAGGCCCGGTGATGATGCTGATGAAGATGAAGGTGCTGAAGATGCTGCTGAAGGCCCAGGCCCGGTGATGATGCTGATGAAGATGAAGGTGCTGAAGATGCTGCTGAAGGACCAGGCCCGTTGATGCCGATGCTGAAGATGCTGCTGCAGGCCCCGTTCCCGGTGCCGCCGTTCCGTGCCCGGTGCCCGCCCCGGGTCGGGGT
>NW_020959325.1:3482-6198 GCF_003031625.1 Empidonax traillii
TTTTTTGTTGTTTTTTTTTTTTTCCTGTTAAAAATCTGGGTGTCTTCCTCCCCTCCCCCTGCGTTCTGGTGCAAGCGATGCCCAGCTGATGTGGGGGTGGGGACGCCGGGAGATGCTCCACGGCAGCGGCTGCGGATGAGCCGGGGTGAAGTCGGAAACTCCGGCAAGGGGGGGAGCGTGTGCGAGGGCCGGCAGCTGCATCCCGCCCCTCGGGCCCTGAGCTCAATTCCGGAGGGTGATCCCAGGCGTGGGAGGCTCATCCCTGTGTGTGTGTGTGTCCCCCACCCCGTGCCGCGTCGCGGGGGTCTGCGGGAGCCCCCCCCACGAGGGACCGCGCGGGTGGGGCGGGTTTTGGGGCGCCGGTTGTGGTCGTGCTCCGGTGTATCCGCGCCCCGGGAACACTGCAGCATTCCAGCCGCACCGGGAGCCGTGACCGGGACGTCCTCGGTTCACACCGGGCGGGTGGGAGGGGGGTCCCCGTCTCGTCCTGCCGCTGTCTCTGGAGGTGAAAACGGGGGGAAAAGCGTGGCAGTGGTGGTTTTCCCTGGCAGCCCTGGAGGGATGCGGCTGGGGAATGGTCCTGTTTCCCCGTGCGGGTGATGGAAGCGCTGGGGGCCGGGTCCTCCAGCGGAAGGGCTGGGCGAGGCTCGAGGGACCGGGGGGACTTTCTGCGGCTCTGGCGGGGCCGGTGCTGAAACGGACAGCTCCTCCCGGCCCTTCCCGGCTTCTCCCAGCCCTTCCCGGCTCCTCCCGGCTTCTCCCAGCCCTTCCCGGCTCCTCCCGGCTCTTCCCAGCCCTTCCCGGCTCCTCCCGGTTCCTCCCGGGGCCGCTCCCCGCCTGCAGCCGGGACCCATCAGCGTCCCCTCGGGCCATCGCCGCCCCCTCGATGTCGCCGTTCCTGGGGGGCAGGTGCTGTTATGTAAAGTTGGGGAAGCTGTTGGGCATCTCTGGGTATCCCCCGGCGAGGGGAGCCGGTGCCTTTCGGAGTAACGAGCCCCCGGCCGCTCTGTCCGGATGTTTTCCGGACAGGTCCATCCTAAGGCCTCCCGGAGCTCGGCTGCTCGGCTTTTCCATCCTCTGCCTGCCTAGAAAGTCCCCGTTCTTCGCCTCGGTGGGTTTTTGTGTACAATTAACAGCGTGACCGAAGGGCCGCTGGATCATTTTTCTGGATTTTGGTGCTTCCACAGCGTCGTTCACCCCGTGGGGGGGAAAGGACCTGGGCCCATCACAGGCAGTTTAACCAGTTATATAAGCTCGTACATATGGCTCGGGTGTGGATGGTGGTATAGATACCGTAGTGCTCAGGGGAACAAGTGTGATCCCGTGGATGCCGGGGGGAAGGAGCTTTCTGAGGGGCAGGAGGGCGAGCTGTGCTGCAGGAGATGGAGCAGGGCTGGGCCTTCCCCCGTTCGATAAAGCAGGAACAAAGTCGGCGCCGGGTGGGAACGGAGCAGCTTCAAAACCCTCCCCCCCTCCTTTACTGCTGTGTCTGCGCTGGCTCTGCCTCAGTGTGGTTTTCACTAAAACTGAGCCGGGTTCCCACCTTGGCTGGGGGGCCCCGAGGCCGTGGGGTCCGTGAGGCTCCTTTGGGCTCCTGCCCCGCTGTGGTTCCCATTCCCCATCGATCGCCTTCCCCCGAAGCGGCTGCGACTCCACTGACAGGGGCAAATACGCCGGGATCAATAATTTACTGTTGATAAAGAGCAGCGGGCTGGGGGAGGGAGAAGCAGTGAAACAGAGGAGCGAGGGAGTTGGGAGCGAGCGCGGGGCGGGAATCATTTGGGGAGCCACGTGGGAAGTGCGTGGGAAGTGCTGGTGTTGGTGGCCACGGGCTGGGCAGGTGGTCATCCCTGGAATCTGATGGGGTTCAGGAATAACTGAACTCTCAGACTGTGCCCCCGTTATCCCACCCGTGTGCAGAGCAGATGGGGCAGGGCCGGGGAACACCAGCAGGGAAGAAGTGGCTTCCTTGCTGCAGGAGTGTGTTACAAACCCTCCCTGGTGTGAGCTCGAGTTCCAGGCTGGATTTTTAACGCCTCACGTGCTCTTCTGGCTTTGGCAGAATTGTCTTCTTTCCAGGAGGAATTTCCTCGTGGAAAGGGTGGTCAGGCACTGGAAGGGGCTGCCCAGGCAGGTGGCACTCAGTGCTCTGGGCTGGGGGACAAGGTGGGGATTGGGCACAGGCTGGACTCGATGGTCTTGGAGGGCTTTTCCATCCTCAGTGATCCTGGGATTCTGTCTTTAAATGCTCTTCCAAAGTTGGAGCAACTTCTGCCTTCCCTCCCCTCGGCCTTGTCCTGGAGCTGTTATTCCTGCCTGGGGGAGCATTCCAGCAGACAGGATATTTTAAGGAGAAGGGGCAGCCAGCAGGGCCTGGGCTGTGGCAAAGCTGTGCCGTTGCCTCTTTCTGAACAGAAACGTTTCAGAAGTTTAGAGTGAAATCTGCTGAGAGCTGATTTGGGGAGGAGTGGTTTTTTTTGTTGCTGAATAGCATTTCAACACCCAGTGAACTTTCCAGGGGGTGGCTTTAAAGTTCCAGAAATAAACCCTTCCTTGCTGGAGGAGGGAGCAGGGAGATGGAGAGAGTGAGAAGGTCCCCCCTGAGCCTCCTTTTCTCCAGGCTGAGCCCCCCCAGCTCCCTCAGCTGCTCCTCAGTGCGAGGTCTGTGGCACCCAGGTGGAAAAAGCGCTCTGGAAACGTGAGGCTGAAGGACAAA
>NW_020959325.1:12948-14380 GCF_003031625.1 Empidonax traillii
AGCAGCGAGTTGGGAAACTGCTGGAGATGGAGGGGAGGGACCTACTGGTCACAGATTTCCTCAGAAGACCGAAACTGAGGTTCTTGACTGTTCATTTTCATTACTTTCCTCGATGCAACTTTAATTGGAGCAGGCTGAGAGAGCTGCCACCCCTGCCTGAGGCTCTGCTGTCACGGGAGGAGCTGCAGGCCTGGCCCCTGGGTGGCTGTGATGTGACTGGGGACACTTGGCTGTGTGTGAAATCCCTGTCCTGGGTGGCAGATGAGTCTGTGTTGGGACAGAAGTTCGTGCCACTCTCAGAAGGGACTCCGAGGCTGGCAGGGCGTCGTTCCCAAGGGATCAGCTGGATTTGGGTGTAACCAACTGCTCTTTCCTGCAGTTTTGGTGCTGAGTTGTGTTGGGGTGCTGGGAGCAGGATCTGGCTCAGCACAGGGCTTTGGAATTCGGTGGGGGGGTGTGTGCTGGATCCCAGGTGATGTGCTGCCTCAGGAGATGCATTGCCAGGAGCTCCTGGGGCAAAAAGGCACCTTTGTTATCCTCAGGAATATTTTTTCTTTATCAACCAATTATTTTATTAAACCAATCTGGTGTTCCCTGGTGTTTGGTGAGACCAGCTCATGCTGGAAGGGACCTTAAAGCTCATCCAGTCCCATCCCCTGCCGTGGGCAGGGACGCTTTCCACTATCCCAGGCTGCTCCAGCCTGGCCTTGGGCACTCCCAGGGGCAGCCAGAGCTCCTCTGGGCACCCTGTGCCAGGGCCTGCCACCCTCCCAGTCCCGAGGGTCTCTTGGCACCACCCAGGTGCTAAAATGTCCCTGTGACCCCATCAGGAGGGGTTTGGAGCCTCTCTGTGTCCGTGTGGCTGAAGGGATGGTGTCGGTGGCAGAGCTGGGCTGGTGAAATCTTTTCCAGCAGAAATAGGTCAGTGGTGCTGAGGGGGCATGGCTGTGCCCTGGAGGGTTGGGTGGAGGCTCCCTGGTTCTCCGTGTCCCACCAGGAGCAGGAGGCAGAGGGGGGAACCCCTTTACCCCCTCCTGCTCCATCCAGCTCCAGGTTTGCCTCCCAGCACGAGGCTATTAATAAACCTTTCATTTCTAGGGAAAAATAATAAGCCACTCTCCCATCCCTGAAAGAATCTGTCCCACCTCCAGGAGCACCAGAGGTTCCTCGAGGAGCCGTTGCCCGCTCGTGGTGTGGAGATGGAGGGAAGGTTCTGGAGGGGGGAGGCAAACCCACCCAGCCCTGTTGTGTGTGTGCCATGCTGGGAGCAGGGCCTGGCCCTTCCCACAGACACTGGATTCCTGCTCTGTTCCTTTCCATCTGTCTCACCGTGGCCATTCCTTAGGTGTGCCCTTCCTGCTGCTTCCCACAAGGCAGTGACTTCCCACCAAGCAGGGTTGTGGTTTTTTTTTTTTTTTTTTTTTTTTTTTTT
>NW_020959325.1:21340-23009 GCF_003031625.1 Empidonax traillii
CCTGTGCTAATCAAGATTTTAGAGGGCTGAGGTGCCAGAGGGGCTGGTCAGGGTAGGACCAGGAGCCAAATGCCTTTAAATTCCGGTCTCTACCGCTCCTTCCTCCTTGGGCTGGTGTTTTAAATATTCCTGGGCTGCAGCTGGAGGTTGGACAGTCATCACCCCATTAATAACCTGTGGTTCTTAACCCGTTTCCCAAGGAAGGAAATCACTTGCTTTTCCTTCCTCATTCTTTCCTCTCCTGCCAGATCAGCTCCCCCTGGGCTGGTTCTGAGGATCATGGGGATGTTGAGTCCCATCAGGACTGGTTTTTTTCCCTTAATTCCTGTTTTATTTTGCCCTGAGGTGATCCTGGCTCAGGCTTAGTCCTGCTGATGGAAACCAGGTCCATGTCAGTGGTCCCTGAGTTGCTGGTGGAAGGGATGTTTTTCCCCCCTTTGCATTTATTTTTGGGATGCTGCAGGTGCACATTGTTGGGCTCCCGTGGTCACCCAGGTCTGAGGGGACAGGAAAAAGGGGGATGATCAAACCTACCTGTGGCTCAGAAACAGGGAGCATGAAGGATTAAAATGAAGGATGCTGATTAAAATGAAGGATGCTAATGAAAGTGGAGGATGCTAATCAAAGCAAAAGATGATCATGTTTTATTAAAAACGTGAAGTGGAGTGAATATAACTGAAACCCCTGAACCGAGGAATCATGAAACCATGGAATCCTAGGATGGTTTGGGGTTGAGAGGGACCTTAAAGCTCATCCAGCTGCACCCCCTGCCATGGGCAGGGACACCTTCCACTAGACCAGGTCCCCTCACACCTGTGACACTCCCACAGTTGCTTTCTGCAGAGGTGGCGTTGAATTTTCGAGTCCTACATAGGAAGTTTGGGGCACCACAACGCAAAAAAAAGATGTAAAGCTGTTGCAGAGGGTCCAGAGGAGGGACACAGGGATGGGGAAGGGTCTGGAGGAGCAGCTGAGGGCACTGGGGTTGTTCAGCTGGAGAGGAGACTGAGGGGAGACTCCTCAGGGTCTGCAGCTCCGACCTCTGCTCTCTGTGAGCAGGGACAGCACTCAGGGAAGGGCTGGAGCTGTGCCAGGGCAGGGTCAGGTTGGGTTTTAGGGAAAGGTTCTTCCCCCAGAGGGTGGTTGGGCACTGAACAGGCTCCCCAGGGCAGTGGGCACAGCCCCAAGGCTGCCAGAGCTCCAGGAGGGTTTGGACAGGGTGGGATTGTTGGGGTGTCTGTGCAGGGCCAGGACTGGATTCTGATCCTTGTGGGTCCCTCCCAGCCCAGGATATTCCATGATTCCATGATTCCAGGTGAGGATACCGGTACCCACCCGTGCACCTGGGCGAGCTGGTTGCAGAGGGGAGAGGCTTAAACCATCTTTTGCCTCTGCAACTCCCCCGTCCCTCTCTTTCCACTGCCAGCCCTGAAGAGTTTTAAATCACAAGCTGTTTCCTGCAAGCAGACAATTTTTGCACGGGGAGGTGACCCCAACGGTGCCATTAACTCTGGTTTAATTCTGCAGGTATATAACAGAGTTTGTAAACCTAGGCAATGTTTCAGCTCTGCGCACTTTCAGGGTTCTGAGAGCTTTGAAAACTATTTCTGTAATCCCAGGTAAGGCCCCGGTTGGTGTTCAGCTGTCGGGTGCAGGCCCCTGTGAGTGA
>NW_020959326.1:0-1258 GCF_003031625.1 Empidonax traillii
TGTCCAAGCAGTCAGTCCTTTAAAGTTTTTTTCCTTTACTCTCTTACAAGAGAGAAGGGGCTTCAGTGCCACACCTGCCCCTGGCCCAGGGCCGGGGGAGGAGGGAGGCCTGGCCCCCACCTGGGGCCTGCCTCTCTCTCCCTACATGGCTCCCTAATTTCAACTGCCACCAATTTCAACTGCTCCTAATTTCAACTGCCACCAATTTCAACTGCTCCTAATTTCAACTGTGCCACCAACCTTCTCTTCTGTTTTCTTAAATATGTAATTAGCAAAGGCGTTACTAAAGTTTTTATTGGCTTTTTTCTATGGAAATTCACCCGGACAAAACCATCCTCAGCCCCAGGGGCTGGCTGGAGGGCAAAACCACGACAACAGGGGACTGGTGAAAACAAAGGGACAGCCATGATATCACAGAGATATCAGTTAAGTCAAAGGCATCTGGTGACATCACAGGGACATCAGGGACCACATGGGGACGTGGTGCCACCTCTGGGGACATTAGTGACATCACAGAGACAGCAGTGACATCACTGGGGGACTGTTGACAACAAAGGGACAGCTGTGATGTCACAGGGACATTGGTGACATCACAGGGGACTTCAGTGACTTCACAAGGGCAAGGGTGAAATCACAGTGACACCAGTGACATCATCAGAGTCATTGTTAACATCACAGGGGACAGTGGTGACATCAAAGGGAGATGGGTGACATCATTGGGGACCAGTGACATCACAGGGGACTGCTGACAAAAAAGGGACAGCTGTGATGTCACAGGGACACCGGTGACTTCACAAGGACAGGGCTGACATTATAGAGACACAAGTGACATCATCGGGGACATTGCTGAAGTCACGGGGGGCAGTGGTGACACCACAGGGACAGAGTGACACCATTGAGGAACAGTGACATCACAGGGGACTGGTGACAAAAAAGAAACAGCTATGAGTCACAGGGAAATCAGTGACATCAGAGGGAACTTCAGTGACTTCACAATGACTGGGGTATCATCACAGAGACATCAGTGACATCATCAGGGACATTGGTGACATCACAAGGAACTGGCAACAATAATGGGAAAGCCATGATGGCACAGGGACATTGATGACATCACAGGGGACATCAGTGACTGCATAAGGCCAGGTGTGACATCACAGAGACATCAGTGATATCACTGATGACACTAGGGACATCACAGGGACATCCATGACATTGCTGGGGACCAGTGACATCAGAGGGAACTGGTGAAAACAAAGAG
>NW_020959326.1:5027-6232 GCF_003031625.1 Empidonax traillii
ATGTTCAGTTTAGAGAAATTACAGAGGTGGGACTGAAGCACTTTTGTCCCACAGGTTTTAATGATGGACAATCAGATCTATTGATAGAAATGAATTATTTAGGGTTACAAATGATCAGACAAAAAATCTTCATCAGAATTATTTACTGCACAATAGAAACACTAAAACTACCAGTAGGACAGCATAAGAGAGGACAGTGCTCTACACTACAGCAATTATAGAAGAAATTCTACTCAAGCTGGCACCAAAGGAAGAATTATGGGATGGAACTCCCCCAGACCAACGCTCGTGGGGAGATCTCTGCTCTCAGCCTCCAGCAGTGACCTTGGGGAGTCCCAGCCAAGGCAAGAATCTCCACACACCCCCTAAGAAGGGTTCTGTTGGCACAACCTGCCCCTGGACAAGGGGACTGGCCCTTTCTGGTAGAAAGGGATGGACTGACAGTCACTGGACTCCAGGGGTTGCCTCATCATCAGGGGGGTCATTCGGGGTGGGAGCAGCAGCCAAAGCTCTTCCCGCAGTCAGGGCACTCGAGGGGCTTCCATTACTGGTGGGTCCGTTGGTGTTTTGTCAAGGCAGAGCTCTGCTTGAAGCTCTTCCCACACTCCCCACACTTGTAGGGCCTCTCCCCGGTGTGGATGCGCCAGTGGGTGATGAGGTGGGAGTTGTGTTTGAAGCCCTTCCCGCAGTCAGTGCAGCGGAAGGGCCTCTCCTCTGTGTGTATCCGCTCATGGACGAGGAGATGTGAGCTGCGTTGAAACCTCTTCCCACATTCCAAGCACTTGTAGGGCCGTTCCCCAGTGTGGATGCGCTGGTGTTTGATCAGGGAGGAGTTATCACTGAAGCTCTTCCCACATTCCCTACACGTGTAGGGTCGTTCCCCAGTGTGGATGCGCAGGTGCTTGTGGAGGGTGGAGTTGTCCCCGAAGCTCTTTCCACATTCCCTACATGTGTAGGGCCGTTCCCCAGTGTGGATGTGCTGGTGGATGAGGAGTTGGGTGCTCTTCCTGAAGCTTTTCCCACATTCCAAGCACCTGAAGGGCTTCTCCCTGCTGGGAGGCTGCTCAGGGACCACCAGCTCGGAGCTCCGGCTCAAGCTCCGGCCGCCTTCCCGGCACAGGATGGCTCTTTCCTCCTCACAGCTCCCTGGGCTGGCTTTGCAGCCCCTCCTCCGGGGGCATCTCCGGGCCTTTTCCTCCCCGCTG
>NW_020959326.1:8562-10069 GCF_003031625.1 Empidonax traillii
CAGAGCGTGGCACGGATGCCCAGGGGAGGGGCTTTGGGGATTGGGGCTCTCCCAGTACAGCCCAGTGCCCCCAGCACAGCCCACTGTGTTCCTGTCCCAGGGTGCCGGGTGATCCCTCTTTGGGAGTTTTGATTGGGATTTGGGGAGTGTTGGGGTGCATTTGGGGGAGTTAAAAGGGGTCTTGGGAGCACTGAGGGGTCAAAGGGATCTGGGGGGGGAGGGAATTAAAAGAAAAATGGGGGTTAGGGGACATTTGAGGGGCCTTATTGGGGCCTGGTGGGGAGAGAAGGGGCAGCACCATGAGCAGGTGAGTCCTGAGACCCCCCTGGTGTCCCCAAGACCCTCCTGGTGTCCTCAATTTCCCATTTGGCACCCGGAGACACCCCTGGTGTCTCCAATGTCCCCAGGGCCTCCTCATGGCCACAATTCCGCCTTGAAACCCCCCCTTTCCACTGTCCTCAAACCCCATCCCTGATGTCCCCAACCCTCCATCTCCCCCCAGAAGGCCCCCCATCCCCCCACACTCATAGAAAGCCCAAGGGCATCTGGGGACACGTTGGGACACTTGGGGGGCTTTGGGGGGCACTGGGTGATTACTGGGGTGTAGTGGGACACAGTTGGGGGAACCAGGGGGCACTGGGAGGGACTGGGGAGGTTACTGAGGGATGCTGGGAGGGTACTGGGAAAAATTGCGTGATTACTAGAGAATTACCAGAACACACGGGGGGACACTGGGAGGTTACTGGACCATACTGGGGGTTACTGGGTGCTCACCGGAGGATCATTGGGCCATACTGAGAGCCACTGGGAGGTCACTGGGCTATACTGGGGGCACTGGGATCCCCAAACCCAGATATGGTTCATCTCCCTGCAAAGATTTTGGGTAGCACTGCCAGGACTCATCCCCTGAACCTGGGGGACCCCCTAGACACCACTGATAGGCTCTGGGGACCTCCGAGCCTCACCTCCTGTGGGGTCTCTGTGTGCTGAGTTTTGGGGGTCTCTGGAGTTCGGGGGGAGCATCAAGACCCGCTTTCCCTGGGGTTGGTCGGCCCAGCCGGCAGGGGGCGCTGTGGCACGAGCGGCAATGGCGGCGCCGCGCAAAGCCTGATGGGAGTTGAAGTTCGCTGTTGAGGACTCCGCCGGCGCCTACGCAGTGCAGCCATGGCGTTTAAACAGCGCCCCCCTCCCAGAGGGCTCCAAGGCCCCCAGCCCTTTCAGGAACCTCCTAAAACCCTTCAGGGACCTCCTAAACCCCTTCAGGAACCTTCACCCTCCCCTATGAGCGCCCTCACAACACCAAATCCCCTCTTCGACCCCCCGCAAGTCCCTCACGGATCTCAAAACCTCCTCGGGAACCCCCGAGCCCCTCCTCTCCACTCTGCCGAGCCCTCCAGCCTTCCCGCCCACAGCCGCGCTCCCCGCAGCCCCCGAGCGCATCCCCAGACTCACCACAGCCCCAGCCAGGTCTCACCAGGGCTCAACAGATCCTGCCGCCGCCGCCATC
>NW_020959327.1:0-2378 GCF_003031625.1 Empidonax traillii
CCAAAACACACCCAAAATCCTCTCACCAACCCGAACCTCATTCCCCCCCTTCCCTCCTCCACCCCCGCACCAAGCACCCTCTAACCCTCCTCTCCCCCCCAAATAGGAGCGCTCAAAAGGAGGGCCTCCAACAGCCTCAGCCAATGGGAGTGCGCGGCGCTGATGACTCATCAGTTGCCAGGCAGAGCCGCAGCACCCAGTGCTCCCTGCCCGGACCCCACCGGCGCCCCCCCCTCGCCCCCAGAGCCCCCCGGGACGGCAATTTGGGCAGGGGGCGGGGGCCCAGTGTGGGTGGGAGCCCGCGGGGCTCGGCCCTGCCCCGAGGGGGGCTGATCCTGCCCGCCCGCTCCGAACTGGGCCGGACTGGTGCTCCCAGTGCCGAGCGGGCTGGAGCCGCTTTTGGGGACCGTCCGGCACAGCCCGGCTGCTTTTGGGGTGTCAGCACCTGCCCGACGCTGGGGATGGGCCGTGTGGGGGGAGCTGGGGCCGTACTGGTGGTACTGGTGGTGCTGGGAGCCCCCCCGGCTGCGGGCGAGGAGCTCTAGGGTGAGTGAAGGGGGGGGGCCAGGATGGGAAAGAGGGGGAGAGGAGGAAAAAGTGGGGGGTGAAGCACTCTCTGACGTGTGTCCCTGCTCACACAGGGGTGTTCCAGTGGATGCTAAAGCTGGAGTGTCATTTCATTGACGGCTCCGACCGCGTGAGGCTCGTGGAGAGGTTCGTCTACAACCGGGAGCAGCTCGTGCACTTCGACAGCGATTTGGGGCACTTTGTGGGGGACACCCCCTTCGGGGAGATCCAGGCCAAGCACTGGAACAGCCGGCCGGAATTGGTGGAGCAGGGCCGGGTTCAGGTGGACACGTTTTGCCGGCACAACTACGAGGTGTCCACCCCAGACCTCGAGAGCCGCAGAGGTGAGCGCGGGGCAGAGCGTGTCCCCTCGGCCCCTGCCCCGGGAATGACCCCGGGGCCCCTCAAAACCTCCCTGGGAATCACCCAGACCCCTCGGCCCCTCGTCGTGATCTCCTGCCTCATCCTCAGACCTCTTCCCTCTCTCCCAGTGACCCCCGAGTCTCTCCCAGTCCTTCCCAGTCTTTCCGAGTCCATCCCTGCGTCCCCCCGTGTGTCCGGCTCGTATTCACAACCCTCAGCCAATCAGAGCGCGCCTCTCTGATGACTCATCAGTTGCCAGGCAGACCCTCAGCGCCAAGTGCCCCCAGCACTCCTCGGCCTCCCGGTCCCTCTCAGTCCATTCCCACTCCCAGTACCCCCGCAGTCCATCCCAGTCCCTCCTAGTCCATTCCCAGTCCCTCCCAATGCTCCCCCGCCCTTCCCCCTCTCTCCAAATGCCCTCCCGGCTCCCCCCCGGGTCTCCCTGCTCTCTCCCAGTGCCCCCCAGCGTGTCCATCTCGCTGGTGCCGTCGAGCTCCCAGCCCGGCCCCAGCCGCCTGCTCTGCTCCGTGATGGATTTCTACCCTGCGCCGGTGCAGGTGAGGTGGTTCCAGGATGGGCAGGAGGTCCCGGAGCACGTAATGGCCACCGACATGGTCCCCAACGGGGACTGGACCTACCAGGTGCTGGTGATGCTGGAAATCCCCCCCCGGCGCGGGGTCACCTACACCTACCAGGTGGAGCACGTCAGCCTGGAGCACCCCCTCAGCCGGCACTGGGGTATGGCCAGAAAGCTGGGAGAGGGTTTGGGGGTCCTGGGGGTTACTGGGAAGGGGTTTGGGAGAGGTTTGGGGCAACTGGTACAGAGTTTGGGGGGTCCTGGAGGCAACTGAGAGGGAGTTTGTGGGTCCTGGGGGTACCTGGGAGGGAGCTGAGGGAAGCCAGGTGGGGGACTAGGGGTGTGATTTGAAAAAATGGGGAGGATGAGAAAGGGGTCGGGGGGCTCCTGGGCACTCGGGGAAGGGACTGGGGGAGGGTTTGAGGACTTTTCAGGGGACCAGGGACAACAGAGAGAGTGGTTGGATGGTGCTGGAGGCGCTGGGAGGGGGTTTGGAGATTCCTAGGGGAGCTGGGCAGGGACTTGGAAGAGGTTTCAGGAGTCCTGGGTGGGCTGGGGGTCAACTTTAGGAGGAAATGTAGGAGGTTGTGATGGGGTCTGTGAGATGTTTTGGGGCTCCTGACCCCCCTGGGCCCCCCAGAGATGCTGCTGGACACCACCCACAGCAAGATGCTGATGGGGATCGTGGGCTTCTTGTTGGGCTTCATCTTCCTGGTGCTGGGGCTCGGCTTCTACCTGTGCCAGAAGGTGAGGGGGGTCCCCGGGGGTCATGTCCCCCTCTCCCCACAGTGTGTGTGCCCCCCAGGGAACCCCCAGCCCTGGTGTCACCCCCTTTTCTCTCCCCCCAGGGATCCTGAGCCAGCGGTGGCCG
>NW_020959327.1:8909-10068 GCF_003031625.1 Empidonax traillii
AAGGTTTAATTGGTAAACAAAGGCAATCATAGAATCATAGAATCATAGAATTAATTGGGTTGGAAGAGACCTCCGAGATCATCAAGTCCAACCCTTGATCCAACCCCACTGTGATTATTGGATCATGGCCCTCAGTGCCACATCCAGTCTCGTCTTAAAAACCTCCAGGGATGGTGAATCCACCACCTCTCTGGGCAGGCCATTCCAATGCCTGATCACTCTCTCTGTAAAGAACTTCTTTCTAATATCCAGCGTAAACTTCACCTGGCAGAGCCTGAGCCCATGCCTTCTTGTCCTACTGCTGATTGCCTGGGAGAAGAGACCGACCCCCACCCAGCTACAACCTCCTCTCAGGTAGCTGTAGAGAGTGATGAGGTCACCCCTGAGCCTCCTCTTCTCCAGACTAAACAACCCCAGCTCTCTCAGCCTCTCCTCATAGGACTTGTGCTCAAGTCCCTTCACCAGCCTGGTTGCTCTTCTCTGGACCCGCTCCAGCACCTCAATATCCTTCCTGAACTGAGGGGCCCAGAGCTGAACACAATACTCAAGGTGTGGCCTCACCAACACAGAGTACAGGGGAAGGATCACTGCCCTGCTCCTGCTGGCCACACTGTTCTTGATGCAGGCCAGGATGCCATTGGCCTTCTTGGCCACCTGGGCACACTGCTGGCTCATGTTCAACCTCCTGTCGATCAGCACCCCCAGGTCCCTTTCCGCCTGGCTGCTCTCCAGCCACTCTGTGCCCAGCCTGGAGCGCTGCAGGGGTTGTTGTGGCCAAAGTGCAGGACCCGGCACTTGGCCTTGTTGAACTTCATCCCATTGGAGTCAGCCCATCTCTCCAGCCTATCCAGATCCCTCTGCAGAGCCCTCCTGCCTTCCGGCAGGTCGACACTCCCTCCCAACTTGGTGTCATCTGCAAATTTGATGATGATGGACTCAATCCCCTCATCTAAATCATGTATAAAGATGTTAAACAGGACTGGGCCCAGCACTGATCCCTGGGGGACACCACTGGTGACTGGATCCCAACAGGATGCAGCCCCGTTCCCCACCACTCTCTGGGCCCGGCCCTCCTGCCAGTTCCTAACCCAGCAATGTCATGGTGACCTGAGGTTTGCTATTTATGAGCTGACAACCTCAAGCTTTCAAGGTACTAATC
>NW_020959328.1:0-10068 GCF_003031625.1 Empidonax traillii
AAGATTTTGGGACAAAAAACTATGTATTATATACTCGAATGAACTTGAATTTCTGTAGATAAAGGAAATGTTACATGAAATTTTTGTTACTCTTTTTAGTTGGACAGATATTCTCTACTATATTTTTCTAACTTGTGTTCAAAAGCCACTATACAAGATTAAAGAATGATACTGCATAATCCAAAATGCAAAATAGACAACTGGAAAGTCTCAAATACTGAACCAACTGATAGTGGGATTGCAAAATTTAGCAGACATTTCCAGGACGTGCAAGTCGACATATGTTAAAAAAAGAAGAAATATATGTCATAGAATCATACAACAGAATAAAGATTCTTTGTTGTCTGAACCTGAGTAGAACTTCCTGTTCTCTGCCTGTGATAGGGAACAGATTGACTCACTCCTCACTGCTAACCTTTCTCTGTAGGATGAACTGATGTAAAATGTCAATAAGGTTACAATAGAATATTAAAAGGCAATTAATAGTAATTTCAAAGTGAAAGAATAAGCAAAACTCATGGATACATATTATTAGAGTTAGATTTTTTCACTAGAAATGAACTTTTCTCTGTAACAGTTTCCTAACTAGCAGCAATTAATATTGCATATATTCTCTACGTAAGATGTATGTATGCTGTATGCTGTGCATCTGTATCTTTGTATGCACATACATAAAAACATTTACATATATATTTATACACATAGAAATATGTGTGTATTTGTACACTCATAATTACACGTGTATACACATGCAAAGCAATACAGTAGTATCCTGAACCATATGTATATATATATCTGCTTACATGTATGTGTACATGCTTACATATATGTATGTACACAGAGACACACATGTAAATAAAACTCTACATCCTGTATGCTATAGGATACTACTTGTAGCCATATTATAGGGAAAAAATATATACTAGCTTCAAAGCTTTTGTCAAGAATGATATACACAAATACCAGCTGGGTTCCCTTTCTATTTTCCTTTCTCTCCAGTTTTTAAACTGTACTCTTTGTTGGGCTAGCGTAACTGTTTCAAATCCCTCTTAACAATGGAAAGTTTCTCATGCTAACTTAAAAGAGTCACAGGGATTTGTTTTTTTTGCTTCTTAAGTTCAACCTTCCTTAGATTTGTATTTATTATTTTGATGCTTAGGAAAAAATGCAGTGATTTTCTCACTGTTTCTAGTCACAGGAAGATTTCTAACAAGAGTTGGACTTGATGATCTCAGAGGTCTTTTCCAATGTAGTTGATTCTATGATTCTCATGTACCTCCTGTAATTACATACAGATAACAAAGCATTCAAATGTCACCAAGGCAGAAATTCCTTAAAATCCTCCCAAATGATTTTTATTTTTCATAAAAGTGGTGATTACCTTTTATCACAACTTTTTTAGAACAGGTAAACCTTCACTGGGGAATGCAAGCTGTAGGTACAACCCAACCTAACCAAAGTCATGCAGTAGGATTAGTAGCAAATAAAATACATTTTATATCCTGGGGATTACCCACTGAAGCGTACAGTGTGACAAAACCAAAAGTCTTTCCCTTTATAAACTGAAATTTTTTTACATCCTGTGGTTGTCAAAAGAAGAATGAAACCTGATGAAAGGTTGAAGCTTGAGAAAGTATCTTGGCAGCCATAATATCAGGCCTTTTTCAAGAACACAATAATTCTTATCATTTTTGAAATGCAGTCTGAAATAGATGGAGGACTTCTAGCTGTGCACTTTCTTCTTCTTTTCAGGTAGAAGAAAGCGCTCTGTATACCTTCATCTATTTTTCAGAACCAAACCTATTGCTGATTTTTGCCCAGCACATAAATGATTTCTGGAATCCATTGTCATTCCTAAGGTCAGCTGCTTAGTCTAAGAGTGAAAGAATGAATGAGTGAATGAATAAGAATTACTATGAAGCAATAATACTCCTTTAGTTTGAGGTATGAGATTGTGGCAGAAATTACTGAGAGAGGAAAAAACTTCCCTTTGGGCTGGCTATTCCACTCCAAGGTTTCCTGTATCTTTCTTTCACTTAAACATCTGCTTAAACATAGATAATTGCTTTTATGCTTCCCAGTATGAAACTTTCGTGGTGGTCATAGCTTATAAAATACAGTCCATAATCACATTTTATACACCATTCCTCCAAGGTCATACATATTTACGTGTCAGGCACAGTGCTAATGAACGAACAGCTCAAATGTATCAGCTGCCTCATCTAGCTTCCTGTCAGTACCCAGGCTGGTTAAAACCACACAAAGCATACTTATTGAGGACATATATTTGCCAGAAAAGCTACAAGGTCAGAAGGCCTCTCTGCCTCAGTCTCACAGGGACTGGAGAGATGGTTTCTCCCATACATGTGATGTAGCCATGCACCCAAAGAGTGGCTAAGTCCTTTCCTGATTGCAAAACGTGGTGGCAACACACATTTCTACAAATCAGCCCAGTTTAAGTTACGGTTTTTACAGTGAGAAATAGGCAACCAATATTTCCTGAAGGAATCTCTCCTCTACCATCCATTTATGAGCAAGTAATTGGGCACACAGGGAACAGATCAGTATATCAAAGCAACCAGTGTTTGTATGCCTGTACCAGTGTAGATCATTTTTAGCAAGTTTGCTTTCTGAGTAGATTTAGTGTGGTCCCCTGGACCAAACATTCCCATCAGATGTGTGGTTTGATTTCAGTCAGACCACCATCAAGAGCTGGAGGCAAAGCTTCTGGTATCTTAAAATACATTTGAGCTATATTCTAACACTGTTCTTAATGCTGTGTTTCTTAGATATTTTTCAATGTATCTTTGGGGACTTACTCCACTTTCAAATAATAGTTTTACTAAACAAGAAAACTCTCCTTACCATAGGTAAATCAGAAACAAGAACAGAAAAAAGTTGCTACCTGGTATTAAACTAGAGCTTATCTGTGTTATTTGACTCTGATGCAGAGAAGTAACTGATCTTGTGCCTTCCTGTGTGAGCACTGAATGTAACTGTTTTCTCTGGGGGGATTTATCCTCTGCACGGAGGCATCAGGCTCTCTGGTGGGAATGAAATAATGATACCTCAGCAATCCCAGATCTATGACTTTCAGGAGTCTGCAAATGTCAATCATATGCCAATAAAATATTTCCCAAGCTAATGTATTCCAAACTGGGATTATCTTTTAGACCATAAAGTGTCTTGCAAAAATCTGTTAACACTAGTGCAGAGACCAAATGGATGTTTTTATGCAGTTTATTATCCAGCATGTGTAAAAAAAAGAGACTCTTAAACCAACAAGCCTTTGTTCTGCCACACTGCAGCAGGGCCTGTTGGATCCACCCTCATCTGAGGGGTATTCGGAAGGGGTAAGCTATGAAATATGATAGCATCTGCCTTGAGAAATCCACTGGTAAAATTCATAAAATGGTTACTGTGAAAATCTTATCCTTTCCCTGCACTTATGTAAAGTGATGGTGTGGCTCTGAGTTCTGGCTGATGAAGAGCATCTTTGGTGCAGCAAGTAGAGAGGCAAGCACAGCTCTTCTCCAAAGCAGCTTTGTAAGTTCAAGTGTGTGGGTATATTGAGGACAGGATCTGTCAGTTTTGTTTCATCTTGGGCATTGTTGTGGAGAGAATCAGTGCAACTAGATCTCTTGATCTCTCATTACTGCCAACCACCCTGAACTACAGGTTGCCCAGAGAGGCTGGGGAGTCTCCCTCACTGAAAGTATTGAAGAACTATCTGAATGCAATGTTGTGCAGTGTGCTCTTCGATGACTCTGCTTGAGCAGGGAGGTTGGACAAATGACCCCACTGTGATCCCTTCCAACCTGACCCATCTGTGGTTCTGTGATTTCAAAAATGACCAAATCCTACTCTAAGTCTGAAGAGTAACACTGACTGACCTTGATAGAATTACAGACAGTATTACCTGTCAGTCATGTATTGCTGATCAAATTTAGATTTGTGCAAGTCCCCAGAAAAAAGCCTTAGAACACAAACCTTTGTATGCCAGCAATATAGTTAGACACAAATCAGCCTTGATTTGTCTTTTTCATGGTATACTGGACTGAATCAAGGGAAGATATTCACTATAACTTCTATTACACATATGTTATTATATAATTTATATATTCTATTGTTTCCATTGAAGTCAGAACTTTGTGGGCATAGTAGGGACTCTGTATTTTGAAAATAAGGTAGCCCAATATTGTCAGATATTCCCCATAATCTTTATTCTAGTGTGATATATGGGCTTCAAATCTCAATAGAAACAAGAACGGGAAAGGAAGAAGAGGTCTTCATGCTAAATCTCATACTAAACTGGAAGAACATGTAAGGAAGGAACTCTGGCCATCACTCTTCAAGGCTCATGAAGATCAACATTTTCTCTGTCATCTCTGTGCTTTTAAATAAAAAAGAGTGTTTGCTGAGTACTGAAAAGTACCTGAAATGATCCCTGAGAAATCTGACTGGCTCCATTCATGGCAGCCTGTTTCTGCTATCATTTCAGTGCATCTGTAACAGACTACCTACTACTGACTCATTTCTGTTCATCAAACATATTTTGTCCAGGGTCTTATTGCTTCCTCATGTGGCTTCAGGACAGAACTGGAAGATACTCTTATGCTGACTTCTCTAAATGTGATTTTCAATAAAACAACTTGAATATCAGGTTTCCTGCCCTGAAAACGAAACAGTCAACTAGCCCCCCACCCCAAGTTTTAATAGACTGTAGCTCACCTGTTAGTCAATTTTTTCCTTTTTTATTAATAAAAGTTTTCATGAATTAAAAGTATTCTTGCAGTTGTTATGGCTGAAAATGTGTAAAATATTTATTAGTAGTTTACATTCTGATAATCTGTATGTGTATACACATATATTTTTACACATACAGGCAGAGGAAATAGATTTTGTTTAAATTACTTGTAGATACCTCACATTTGAAAATGTGAAGACACTGCAGATTGGTTTTTTCCGTATGTCTGAAAAGCCTCTGTAGCTGTCAGCTTAGTGAGTGCATTTGATATTTTCTGTGGTATAGGGTGACTTTGAACTTCACAAAATTTGTCTTATTATCATCCATCACTGCTACAGTCAAAAAATTCTGGAGCAATAGAACATACTATGCATCTTAATTGCGATAACACTGACAAAAAAATAAGGTTGTGGATTTCTAGCAGTCTTTGTCAATAGTTCGTATGAAATACTTATTTTCCAGGCAGAACAATGTTTATTTTTTAAATTATCTTCCTCTTTACAATTAATAAAGTGGAATGCTGAACTAAGTTGAAAATGAATCACTATATAAACTATTTGAGAGTAAAATTGAAAAGATTGGTTATGATTTTGCACGCAAATAATCCTCTATGTAGCTGTTAAAATAATGTATTATTTATCAATTCAAACTCTCTCATAAGGTAATAACACCTATATCATAGCATTAAAGAGTAATAAAAAACTTATCTAAAATACTTTTAACCAAAATAAAATTCAATAGTTAAGCACATAATTTACTACCAGTACTTGCAAATACATCTTACATACAACTTCATATCCAAATTCTACTCCAGATTCTTTCTCAAATGCAGTAAGTTTGTCTAGCAGATTTATTGTATCTGTCATTTTTAAAACCAAATAAAACTCTTAAAAATATTTGGTTGTAAATTTTGTTATGCAGTTCTCGTAGATGAAACACTTTGTGCGTTAAAGTTTTGGTATAGGATATTTGAGAAGGGTTTTGTTGGCAAAGAGGTGTGGAACTGCACACTTTTCAATTTGTGATCACTCTTTAAATCAGCCTCAATTTAGGTGACAGGATATTCAACAGAGTGCGTTCTTTCAACCAGTGCCGTGCTGTCAGAGACACTTGTGAGCTTTGGGTGGAGTTTTGAGAACGAGACAGAATGTGAGTGGAGGGGTGTGGGAGGAACATGATGAATGCATGAGCAATTTATATTGTGTTCTGTAGTTTTTTAAACTTTGCTTTTATATAGTTTTATAGGTATTATAAGTTGTAAGTGCCAAGATGACTGTGAGTCTTTTAGCTAGAAAAAAAGGAAATCAGTGCCAAGAAGGTGGAGTTTGATAAAGTAAATAATTATCTTGTTACCTGTTAATAACCAATTATAAATGCATTAGTAATGTGTGTTTACATCTGGACAGTATCTTGTGACCAATTATGTGCTTCTTGTCACGAGACTCTGCCTAGAGAAACTATAAAAAGTCTGAGATCTCCTAATAAATCAGACAGATTGTAAGATCTCATAGGTTGTATACTTATGTCTCTGAGCCCCTCCGCCAACAGAGGGGAATGGTGAAAGGAAAAATGATCTCATGCCTCATGCTGGGAACTGGTCATAGTCAATTGCCACTTTAGGGACAACCAAAGGAGGCATGAGCAGGATATTTGCATTGCAGATGAATAACAACCGGCAGTGTGAGCCATACCCAGAACTTGAAGCTCTATGAACTACTCTGGACAGTCTCTGAAGTTTAGGGTGATGTGAGGTGTGATATCTTGATTTCGTTTTGTCTTTGTAGAGAGCCTGATCATGTAGAAAGGACTCACGACATCTTATCTCACTTGTATTGGTCGTATGATGTTATTGCAATAACAAATGAAATAGATAAAGACTTGTCTAAATTTAAACGAGACACAAGTGTTTTGCTGTGGATGAATTTTGAGGAAGACCCAAACTCCTCCCTCTAAGCAATTGTAAATCTGAAATTAAGGGGGCTACAACTGAGGAAGAAAAAAAAATGTGGAAAAAGGAAGAATAACAGCTCCTTATTAAAAGATATATGTGTATTGGTAGAAACAATGAAAGAAAACAAGTAAAACAACCATGCTCCTATACCCCAAAATAATCCCATTCAAAACAAACAAATAAACAAAAAAGGTAAACAGTTCAGTTTGTGCCCTTTGGTGCAATTCTAACCACAGTCAGTAGGGAGTGCTGTTGGATCACTGTGAGAGGGAGAGGCAGAGCTTGTTGTGTTCTGTGCCAGTTAGCAGGGGGCGCTGTTGGATCACTGGTGGTCACCATGTGGGGGGACCCCCTCCTAGGTGTGCTGAAGAAAGCGAAAATGGAGGTCTTCCCTCCCGCTGCACTGGGAAAAGGGAGAGAAAGGAGGCAGAGGAAAAAAAAGGTCCTTCCCAACGGGAACTCACTCTGTCCTGCTGGCCCAATTGTGTAGTGTAGTTTTCCCTCTCCTTTTGATGTGTTCAAGAACTGCTGCCAAAAAAGAAAAACGGGAACAGAGGAGGGGAAAACCTCCCAAAACAGTTCCTCTCCAATGAAAATTCAAGCAGAATTCACTGCTGGCAGCCAGGATGAGAACAAAAAACACCTCTGAGCCCCTACTCCGACCTTGTTCCAGCTCTGGTAGCAATCTCAAGTCCTCCCTCATTTCCCAGGAGACGAGAGGGGAAAAAAAAAAAAAGTATAAAAGAACTCCTTACCCATCCCCACAGACAAGATCCTGAGGGCCTTGAACTAGGAATGTGGTTCTATTAGCCAATTCTTTTGTGTTGCTTATTGCCTAAGCCACAGTCAATCTGCGCATTCAACATCCTCTTCACACAGTGGGCAGGGGGAAGGGAAAAATTCCTTCTTAGTTTCTAAGAACCAGCAAAACCATGAGAAGACTCAAGACCAGGAACATTGGTGTGATCTACCTACATAGTTGGTAATAATTTAAAAATCATTTTTAACTTTTAAAACTCATAAGATAGTCAAGTTTCCTCATTTAAACAGAATTAAAGCAGCACCATCACAAGTATCCACAAGTGTCTGTAAACTGCCAGCTCAATCATTAATTAGATTGGCATCAGTAGTACCTCCTGCCTCCACCATCACAATATTTGCCAATCTGGATCTCCCTGGCTGGGGAGAAGCATAATTTCTGTTGCTACGCCTGTTTGCAGCAGTAGTGTTAAAATCACTGGACCAAAACCAGCCACCAGTTATGCCAGATGTTGTGACTGAATGACAGCAGAAGAAAATTCTTTAGAGCAAGAGTAAATATATGATCTGAATAAAAGTAATGGACAGGTAAGGGAGAGAAAAGACAGGAGCTAAGTGTAATCTTTCGCATTTTACTAAAGGGAAACTGTAATATGAAAAGGTTAGGTAAACAAAAAAGTTTTGTAGGTCTGGGATTCAGAGATGGATCTCCTTGATCACTGTTCTATTAAATCCAATTTAATAGAAGATTAATTTTATATCTCTGCATCCCAACAATACCAATTTAAGTTACCCTCTCTAAAACTCTGTGAGAAGTATCAGATCAAAGAGAAACTCATATTCTTACGACTGTGTATTCACACACCTGCTTTCCAGTTACTCTATTGTCCACATACTGTATATTTCAATTATTAGTTACTATCAGGCTTTTCCCCATAGTTTGATTATCCTAGAATTAACAAATTAACCATATTTGTTCTAAAGAAAAAATATACAGTAAAAAATATAATAATTTTTAATATTAGGCAGTACAGGATAAGAAGACTACTTTCAAAGTCAAAAGAAGTACTACTTTGGACAGTTTACAGATACCTGCAAAGTAGCTTTCTTATATTTGTTTTTTCCTCCAAATGTACTTGTAATTTGGATTCTCTTGGCATTGACAATTTTGCCTTTTCTTTCTTAGAGCAATTTGTTTTGCTCCTTCACAACAAAGGGTTTATAACGAAGGTTTCTCTGAATTTAGATAAAGTAGAACTATGTTTTTCTAGATAAAGGTTCATACATGGAGAACAATGCTAATCCTTCCCTAGACTTTGCTATGGTCCCCCACACACGGTGTTGTTTGCACATCTGCAGGATACCTCACCTTTCTTACTGTTCTTCCTGTGCTTGGTGATGATACTGAAAACTGGACACCACATGGGCTTGGCCTGCTTCCTGCTGAGAAGACCTCAGTAAAACTGGAGACAGATGATGTTACTCGGCACAGCTTGGCAAAAGAATACTGGAGAAGCTTTATTCTGGATCTGTGTTTTGCACCTCTGCCTCTTGTGCATGCCTACTCAAACTGAGTGGCTTTGCTTGACTGGCTGTGTGACTCTTGTGCAGAACTGGCAGATATCTATTTAAAGTATGCTTTTCTTGAGCCACTGAAGTTGTTGAAATTATGTCCCCAAAAGAAGCATTTTGCTACCTTTTTAAATGTGGAGGGTGCCTCTTGAAAATTCTGCTGTGGATGAATCTCTGTATTATCACAGTATCTTTAGTGGTTCTTCACAGACTGTCACAGTTTTCTTCTGGTTTTGGGAGATGTGTTCAAACCATTCCTGCTCATGAATACTAATGATATTGCAACTCCAGCTGTTACCTTGTCCTCATAAACTGCAACAGAGATCTGCTTATCTCTCTGCTTCTCCTTATCTTCCTCTGTAACTGGAGGAACATTTGTTGTCCAGTACACAGAAACTGAGTCTTAATTTCTGTTTGAGATCCATAAGAAATGTATTATACTGTGCAATATTGGGGTCCTACCTTTTCTTTAGGTGTTTAATTCAAATTGCTTTCTAACATCGTAAGTGTGTAGCAAAGCTATTTTCAGGATTCTTACAGTATTAGTCTCAGTTTATTTACCTCCAGTTATTACATAATCTGTTTTTATCACCACCTCTTACATTTTATTGTCACAAAGCTGAAGTGGGTTATGAAAGGTCTTATTATTCCTTTGGGAACTTGGGGGGAACTTGGTCAAAAAACCATGCTAGGCACTAAAGGACATGCTCAAGGCAATGTTTAAGTAATTTCTAACTCTCACAATAGATACTGAGTTTCAAAATGGTGGCTTCCAAATCCTTAGTTAAGTCACCACAGCATTTCAAATACTTACACTTCCTATTTTACAAAACTGAAATGAACCACATCCTTGGGGGTTTTCTCTTTGATACACCTAAGGCCCCTTGTGACTGACAGCACTGATTGACTATCACTTTTTCATTCTCAGCTCCACTGTCATAGTTCTGATTTTAGAAAGGAATTTTTCTTTCCCTTTCCCCTTTTTCCCCCTCCCCCCCCCCCTGCATGAATGCTATTCAAGAACCATCAAGTGAACAAA
>NW_020959329.1:0-10068 GCF_003031625.1 Empidonax traillii
TGAGGGGAGAGAGCAAGAAGGGAGCGGCGAGGGAGCCTCTGACAGGGATGGGATGAGGGGAGAGAGCAAGGAGGGAGCCTTTGACAAGGACGGGATGAGAGGAGAAAGCGAGAAGGGAGCCTCTGACGGGGACGGGGTGAGGGGAGGGAGCGTGTGACAGGGACGGGTTGAGGGGAGAACTCGGCGCGGGGCGGGAAGGCGGGGGTAAAGGAGGACCCCCGGCAGGGTGTGTAAATATTTAATAGAGACCTCGTCGATGTGTGTAAATGTCTAATAGGGCCCTCGTCAGGGAGTGTGAATGTCTGAAGGGGGACCTCGTCAGGGTGTGTGGACGTCTAGTAGAGACCTTATCAGTGTGTAAATGGCTAAAGGGGCACCTCAGCTCTGCGTGTAAATGTGTAAATAGAGTCCTCATAAATGTGTGTGAATATCTAAAAGGAAACCTCATCAATGTGTATAAATGTATAAATAGAGACCTCATCAAGGTGTGTGAATATCAAAAGGGGGCTTCCAAGAGGGGACCTTGTCAATGTGTATAAACATCAAAAAGGAGGTGCCAGAAGGGGACCTCGCTGATGTGGATCAATACCTAAAGGGGAGTGCCCAGAGGGGACCTTATCAATCTGTATAAATGTTGCAAGGGGGACCTCATTAAGGGGAGGTGCCTCATCAGTGTGTATCAATATCTAAAGGGGAATTCCAAGAGAAGGCCTCATTAATGTGTATCCTGTAATTCTCTAAGAAGATGGATCCGGGCTCTGCTCGGTTGTGCCAACCGCAAGGATGAGAAGCAGTGGGCAGAAACTGCTGCCCAGGAAGTTCTGCCTGAACATGAGGATGAACTTATTCACTGCGTAGTGACCGAGCACTGGAACAGATTGCCCAGAGAACGTGTGGAGTCTCCCTCATTGCAGATATTCCAGGAGTGTCTGGACACAATCCTGTGCCATGTGCTCTACGATGGCCCTGCTTGAGCAGGGAAGTGGGACCAGATGACCCACTGTGGTCCCTTCCAGCCTGGACCAGTCTGTGATCACAAGTGCCACACGCACTCTCCTGGGCAGGGACATGGTGGGGTTTAGGTGGGTCTGCAAAATTCCCAGCCCCAGGGGCAGTGGGGACATGGGACCCCTGTTCCCCCCCACTCAGCAAGGCACCGGGGGAGGCTGCAGGAGCCGGGGGTGGCAGGCTAACAGGGCATGGGGGGGCAGAGGGGAGGCCTTGGCTGAGGGCGTTCTGCTGCCATGTGTGTGGTGGCACCTAGGTCACACCACCTCCATGTCTGCACTGACCCCTGAGATATTGTCACCTCCATATCTGCAATGACACTTCAGGTGATGCTACTTCAGTATCTGCAGTAGTACCTGAGGTAACGTCGTCTCAGGTGTCTGCACTAACACTTCAGATAAAGCCACCTCACTGTCTGCACTGACCCCTGAGGTGATGCCACCATTGTGCCTGTGGTAGCACATCTGTGGGGACTGAGGTAACACCAGCGTGGTGCGTGAGGTGGCACCGTGGGGCCTGCTGCTGTGTCTGGCAAGTTTGGGCAGCAGCACCACTGCCGTGGTGATGTCTGAGGTGGCACTGCTGCCCTGCCCGAGGTGACACAGCTGCTGTGCCTCAGGTGGCACCATCAGAGTCTGCGGTCACATCACTGCCATGTCTGAGGTGGCACTGATGCTGTCTGAGGTAACACCACTGCAGTCCCTGAGGTGGCACTGCTGCTGTGCTGAGGTAACATGCAGCCATGTTCCCCTCGGGCCAGCTCCTCCTCGCCCTCACAGGGAAGGATTCCTTCCCAGTATCCCCTCTAACCCTGCCCTCTGGCAGTGGGAAGCCATTCCCCCTTGCCCTATTACTACCTATCCATGTAAAAAGTTGCTCTCCATATTTTTTATAAGCCCCCTTCTAGTACTGGAAGGTTCCCCCTTGGAACAGCGTGCTGCCTTCCCATGGTAGAAGCCATGTCCATACTTCTGCCTCATTCCCATCCGGCCATTCCCAGGTCCCTCTGGTCCTGCCTGGAGCACTGCTGCTGCTGCATTCCAGAGGCTCCAGCACCAAAATTGCCCTGGACTGTGCACAAACAGCCCTCCTTGCTTGACTGTGCCATTTTCCCCAAGGACATGGTCTAAATGATGTGAAACATGGAGTGCTGTGACTCAAGCAGCCTTCCAAGGAGGTGTTTGTGTCTGGCAGGTAAACGGGTATTGCTGATTGACGCCAGCGAGCTATTTATAGTGCTCTGGCATTACAGGTGGCAGAGCAGAGCAAGGCCAAGGGATCAGCAGAGGCCTTTCCGTGCTGAAAACCCAGGGATAAGAGAAGAACGAGGCCCTCTAGGTTTTAGTTCACTTTTTTATTTTGACTGTAATGCAAACAGGCATAAGTATTCCATAAAATCAGAAGATTGGAACTATACAGAAAGAGGTGCATGCTTCAGAACAATGTGGATATCTTGCAAACAGAGCCAGAGTCAGTCCGAGAGAGGGGCTGGAGTACATTGGACGAATGGCAGAGGTTTTAGCAGCATTGAGAGCTCGGAGGTAGGGGAGAACCACATTTCTGACCACGCTTGAAGCACTGGTAGGACCAAACACAACAGCGGCTCAGCCCGCTGCCACCGCCCCCACCCCCTCGCTCCTCACGGGAAACCCACCTTGGCATCACACAAAAAGCTACAGAATAAGCTCCCCCCTCCCCTCCGCACGGGACCTGTCGTATGGGATGCGAAGTGAGAGTAAAGACGATCTTAAATCATGGCATCGTTCCATAAACCAAATGAAGGCACAGTGACATGAGGAGGCGCTGAGGGGGAGGGCGGAGGGAGCAGGAGGGCCAGAGAGCAGCCAGGGCTTGGAGCCTCGTCCAGCCCAGCAGAATTTACCCACATCTGAAGAGTTTAGAAAACCTCTGCAGCAGAAAGTCTGGGAGTTGCCTGCCCCAAAGCTGCCACCCTCCCCAGAGCAGCCCCCTTCCTCGTCGTGGCACCACTGCTCTTCAGGAGAAGGCCACCAGGAAATCAAAGAACCCAAACCAACCTTTGAGTCTTAGACTTTTCAAAGGTGCCTAAGGGAGCCCGGGGAACAAATCCCTGCTCCTATTACAAAAATTAATTGGCACTGAATATCAAATTCCCCGGGCAGCTGGCAGAACTCATGTTTCTAACTACATGCAATCTAAAAAGCAATGAGTCCTGGCTGAAAGTCATCTCGCTGCTCATCCACTGCCTGGGGAATTGTGTGCACTCTGGAAAAGCTGCAGACTACTCACAAGCTCTTTACAGCACACAGAGCCCAGGGTTTTTAAAGGCATCTCAAGGCAGCAGAGCATGGGAATTCAACCTTGGGAATTGTGGGGATTTGCCTATTTTGTAGAACTCTAGCAAAGCAGGGATTTGGCATTGAATCTCACTGGCTTCAAAGCCATCGTTTCAATGCTGGAGGTTCTGAAACACCGTCTTCTGTTTCTGTTTCGTGACTACTGTAAAGTGTATTTTGTTCAGACATGATTCCATGCCACGATCACACAGAGAGGAAAATCCAAAAAGCAGGCTCAGAAGCAAGTAGCATTAATGTCTCGGATGATTAAGGCCGTTTTGTTGCCCTTGGAAAATTTTGAGATCTCCCTTAGCAATTACTGTAGGAGCAAAACATTTGATTTAATCCGAAACAAGCTGATATACTGTCTGCCTGCTTTCTGGTTCAGAACCAACACGTGAAAACAAAGCAACAAGCTCTTTCAGGTCAACTTTTTCAGCCTTTAGTCTTTCAGTTTTTGAAGTATTAGGGGTGCCCTCGGAAGAAAAATACTTTGCCGAGGATTTTCCCTGGCAGGTTCCTGCACCAGCCCTGCAGAGACCTGTGCACAGGCCTGGCAGGAGCTGATCCCCAGCCTAGCACCGTGTTCCTGCTTTTCCACAGCCCCAGAGCAGTTTCTGCAAGCTTTGGCCCACAGATACAACAGAAGCCCCTGGTGTCTTACCCACTCCCCTCCCCCCCCCAGCAGGGAGGAATAGCTGCAAAGCCTTGGCTCCTGATAAACCAGGGATTTTCCAGGCAAGGCTCATAGGTCTGATTTATACGTCTGATTTCTTCCCTCTTTGAGGTGCTCCCTCCCTCCTCCCTCCCCAAAATCTGGCCAGGTAGGACACGAATAAGGCAGTGAGAGATTCTCACTGCTAAACAAGCTGCCACTGCTCAGCTAGGAACTCACTATCTGTTTTTTTTCCTTTTTTCCCTGTGATTCAATGGCTCAAAATTCCATCACAGCCAAACACCTGTAGGGGTGGAGGCCAAGAGTTTCCAGTCTACTTCATTCCCAGCATAGCAGGAAAAAAGGTGGATTTGCATCACAATGCTTGAATATTTCATGAGTTATCTGTGCTAAAATCACGACAGTTTTGACCTCTCCTGAGCTCTGTTTTACTTCTGGAACCAAGTGCTTTAAAGCAGCAGCCCCTTCAGCTTTCTCCCACTCCCCTGATTCCCTCTAAAACAGGCAGGGCCATATGGAAGAAGCTGGAGCTCAGACCTCCCTCAGAGGGCGGATTTCAGATGGATTGCAGGAGCCATGCATTGCAGGCACGTGCAAGTGCAGATTGACACAGCAAAAATATTGCCATCATAAAACTGCTGCTGCTGCTGCTGCTGCTGTGCAAGCCTGATCCTGCAAGCTGCCCAAATCCCCAGGGCCACTGAAGCCAGTGGGTGTGGAAGGCATTTTGGACCTGGGAGCACTTGGATCCTACACTAAGTTTGTCCACTAAGTTCAGGAATACAGTTTTTTAAGAGCGCTGGCCGAATTTTGCTCTTCCTCCAAGAGCAGAAGAAACTGTCATAACAAAGAGAGTTACAGTAAAGTTGAATGGTCCTGAAAATGTGTCTCCATCTGTTCTGTAAAGGGACTGGGCTCCCCTCTGGAACTATCAACGCAATTGCAAAGTTATCGGAGCAATTCTGAAGCTGGGAACTGGTCCCCAGTGGAAGAAGGAACAAAATTTAGTTTTGAGCATGAAATTATCCTTCCAAAAAAACAGTGGGAGCCCTCAAGAGGGCAGTCTGGCGGCTTCAGTGGTCGTATGTCAGGAGGCAGCAGCTTTGGTTTGGGCTTGGTGCAGGTCCATGAGGCTTCAGACACAGACACACCCTCTGCCCCCCCACCAGCTTGATCAAAACGGGCTCTCCAGTAGGAGGAAGCTTTTCACAGACCCCTGGTGCTCACAGTCTGCACCCACACCTCCACACCCCCTTAAATGCCCACCTCTGGCAGAGGAGTCGCAGAGGGCAGCTGAGCAGGGCTGCAGGTTTGCCCCCTGTGATGGCAGGGGCAATTTGCCCACCCAGCATTTCCCTCGTGAGACGAAGCCGGAGAGCGGGAGCGGGAGGGCGGCCCCGCAGCAACGGGCTCTTCCCAGCACAAGGCACTGTAAATCCGTGCCCGTCCCCAGGACCTGCCCGTGCCGAGCAGCTGGCTGCACCTTCTGGCTGGGCAGGCAGGGCTGAGGGGGAGAAGGGAGGGATCTCCAGAGGGAAGTGGCAGAGGGAGCCTGGTTGCAGCCGGGATGGGGTGGGAGGCGTCGCACACCGACAGCGAAGGGACCGCGGGAGCAATGACAGATGGACACGGGTTCACGCAGCTCCTGGCGCTTCCCATCTCCTCTCCTGCTGTAGCCGTGGTCCTCCTCGCTCAGGGCACAGCTGCAGCTTGCCTGGGCATGCACAGACACGTTGGCTCGGGGGGTGAACAGTCCCCTGCTCGCCCCTGGGGACACAGAGGCGCAGGAGGGGACAGGGAGGGAGGACAGCCCAAAGTCAGAGCCATTTCTCTGGCCAGGAGGGGTGTGACGGGCTCAGTTCCTCAGGTGTGACGAGCTCAGGCCTTCACAGCCACAGCTGTGGAGGTGACATCTCTGTGAGGCCACTCCTGATGGCAGACATCTCACTACTTTCCTGCTGTCTCTCACAAACAGAAGAACAACAAACTCCCAGGCCGTCCTTCTGGGGAGATGAAACACTTGAATTTCATCAACAACACAGGCACCGGGTACCCTTGCACCGAAGGAGGAACTGATTTTTCCCTGCTGGTGGGAACAGCAGGTTGGGAAAACAGAGAACCCTTTTCCAGGAGTTTTCAAGTCCATAGAATGCCTTTCTGTGGATGACTGAAGGACCTACGAATCTTTTCAGAAAACCCCCACTTCACTGTGTCTTGAAAAATCAAATCTCCTGTTTAGAGAAGAGCCTCTTTAGTACCTGGGGAACAAAAAGGAGCAGAGCTGCTCAAACAGGGTGATGGTGGCGGTGGATATCCACCAGGAGAGGGACTGGCACACTGGGTATGGCTGGGTGTCCATGAGTTGCCCTTGCCATTGGACCCCTGGGGGGCTGTGCAGGAGCTTGGATGGGCAGCAGGCACCTGGAGGTGACAGATTTGTGAGCTGAGTGCCCAAGGGGCACAGGCCCTCCACGTGTGACACCCCTGAGCAGCTCATCTGTGGCAGATCCCACCTCACCTTCTGCATTTATTCATACCAGAGACATTGTGACCACACCCACACGTCAGAAATGTCACATGGACATGGGCAGAGTCTAGACAACTGCTGGAAGAGCCACATTTATGGAATAATAAAGCAGATCCACAAGTTTCTTTCCCTCTGTGCTGCAGGAGAAAATTAAGCTCGAGGGGAGCGCGAAGGCCCTGCAGGCAAAGGGGATGAAGGAGAGAAATTCAGCCGTCTGAGACTGACTCAACAGAAAACACTGAACCCAAATTCCCAGAGTGGCTTGTGAGGAGTGAGTGGTCCTATTCAGTGGGAGCAGAGAGGAGCCCTGGGGGGACATAAACTCCGTGGGCCATCACGGCAGGGATGGTGTTTCTTCTCCTCCAGGGCCAGGCAGGGACTATGGCCTTAAAACACGTTCATTACTTCCCTTCCAAAGGGCTCTGAAGGACTCACCGGTCCAGTGCCTGTTGAACGTGGGAGGGTTTTACCAGTTCCCTGCTGTTTCCACCAGCAGCTCAGGCGGAAGGGGGAGATGGAGGTGGCGAGTTTTGGGGTGTGGGAAAAGCAAGCCCGTTCAGCTCAGACACAGCATCCAGCAGAGGTATGATTGCCAGGTGGGAGGTGTTACAGCCATGCAGGCAGAAGGCAGGGCAGGAGGAAACTACTTGCCAGCAACACAGGGAGAGCTGGAGAGAGGATGAAGACAAGAGCATTTCTTTGGGCACTCCCTCCTCCTCAGGTCGTATCTCTCCTTCTCTACCAAAGGAGGCCCAGAGCACAAAGCCCAGAGCCAAAACTGAATTACCCCAAAGGAGAGGATGAGTTTGATTTTATTTCTTTAGCTGTGTTTCTGCAGCCATAGGGTTGGGGGGCAGGACCAGGCTCTGGAGCCCGGGAGCTGTCCCCACAAACAGCTCCTGTGCCCAGGAGGCAGCAAAGATACCCAGCAAAGGGACCCAGCAAAGGGACCCCCATCCCACTGCCCGCCTCGGCATTAGGGCACAACCCACAGAGATGCACCGTGGGCTGCCCTTTTCCCTGCCCTGCCCTGCCTTCACCTCCAGGTCCCGAAGTGCCCCGGGGATGCTGACACAAACCTGGCCGTGTCCCCGTCTCCTGCCAGCCCGGCGAGCTCGGCTCCGGCCACACCGTGGCAGCATTCGTTCGCGTTTCACACCTCCCTCTGCTGGGACCAGCAAAAACCAGGCCAGGATCTCACATTCTCCCGGTGCCTGGAGGAGCCCTTTCGCTCCTGGATTTTGGGCTGGAGTTTCGTCAAGCGTTCAGGGAGCCAGAGCTGCAGAAGACGGTCACGGCGCGTGGAGATGTGGCCAGGCAAGAGGAAGGAGAGGGCGGGAGGTCTCGGATGAGGGTGGGAGGAACCGCACAGCCCGGGGCAAGGGAGCCAGCACGGCTCGTTCGGTGGGCTGGGAGAGCAGCAAACCTCCTGCAGCTGTTTCTGTTCTGACTTTGGCTTAGGGCAGACAATCTTAGCGCTCTGAAAGCGAGCTCACCAGTGCAGCTCCTGGACAAAGCCTCTGCCGTGGCCGGTTTCGGTGCTTCGCTCCGTACGAGCCTCAGTGCACAGCTCAGCAGAGCGGGGGCAGGAGGAAAGGACCAGCACCTGCCACCTCAAAATGCCAACCTCCTCTCCCTGCCTCCAGCCAGAGCTGCAGCCACGTCCTGCTGTCCTTGTCCTGGCAACGAGGGAAGACAAACCTTCTTCGGGGTGAGGAAGGGAGGAGGAGGAGGAAGGACGCACAAGGTCACACGTGCTTTACCTCGCAGGCAGCTCTTCCCTGTTAAAGGGACTGAGACCTTTGTGTGTTAACAGCTTGCTTTTGGGGCCAGGTTTTTGCAGCAGGGCTGAGGTGTGAGGGTGTCAGAGCCCAGAATCACACAGCACCTTTGCAGCTGACCTCACCTCCCTTCTCGCAGGAGATGTCCTGGCCGGGACAGCTCGTGCTCCTGCAGAGGAGACTGGCTCACCACAGGGATGCCACGCTCATTTCTCTGGCAGGAGGTCGCTCCACGCTGGCATTTTCTGCTCCCAAAGCTGTGGAAGTGGCTGGGGTCTGCTGTGCCAGACCTGCTCTTGACACCGTGCTAAGGTGGAGCTGGTGCTCTCTGGGGTTTCAGGAGTCCTCCGTTGGCACATCCTCACCAAGGACCTGGAGCCTCCACAACCCTCCATGTGCTGCCTTCCAAATAAGCCTTGTAACAAGAGGTGCCTCTTGCAGCTGGAGTTGGAGACGCTTCTCTCCCATCCTCATGGCTTTCCAGGCTCACCTGGGAGGGGGTTCACAGCGTGCAGAGCTCTGGAACGCAGCCGGTCCCAATCTCTCCCACCAGCATCGTGGCTGCAGATCCCATATCTCCTTGTAAAACCCTCTGGAGAACTGCCACAAGCTTTTCCTCAGCATGCACATCAGCCTGCGTGTTCTGTGCTTGCTCCTCTGGGGGAAGACTTTCATGCCAGCAAAAGTGGGGGACTGAGCAGAGGGGGAGGCTCACAGGGAACAGGGAGCAGAGGAAGGGGCAAACACAGCACAGAGCCCATTTAGGAGAAACCATGACACATAAATCCTGACACAAACAGACACATCTGTACCCAGGCTGCCTGGGGGTGAACAAAATTCACAGGCACGAGGGCACTGCACATCATCTGCCCCCAGCCTCGGGCATATGTACAAGTCTAAAGGAAAGCCATGAAAACACGAGGATTCAGCCGAGCCCCGAGCTGGGGAAAGGGGGATCCTGGGGGGAACGACCCCCTGCTCTGGTCAAGCAACAAGGCCAAGCCATTGCCCACCCCCTGCCACCTCTGCTCTCCCCCAAAAACACCAAAACGGCGGGTGATCACGAAGGTGGTGATTTCATGCAGCTGCAAAGTGCCCTCGTGAGAAGGAGGGGAAATGTGGAGTTCTGTAAAGAGCCACTGCGGGTTATAAAGCCATCGTACTTCAGTGGGGAAATCCAGGGAAGGGAAAAGGGGGATGGGGGGGGGGTGGGGGGTGGGAAGAAATGGCCACAGGACAAGAGCAAGAGAAAGAGGAAGAAAAGGAAATAAAAATCATCATCATCATCAGGACACAACAACAGGACGAGAGACAGAGCGCTTTCCATGGGCAGTTCCCCGTGGAAAAGGAGCCACCGTGTCCGTGAAATACAAAACCCAGTGCCCTCCAGCTGGAGGGGGCAGCAGGTGCTGGGACTGGTTTGGCATCCCCTTGGGGTGAAGGGTCCAGTTAGGAGCAGAAAACCCTGCAAGGGAAAGGGGAGAAAGGCCGGCCTTAGGGGAGCGGTGAGGAGCATGGGATCATCCCAACCTGGATTTGCCACAGGCAGGGATTTACAGAGCCCTTTGCAGCTGGGTGAGGTGAGCAGGAAGGGAACCTTTATCCCTCTCTCAGGTGCTCTTTGAGCAGTGCAGACCCCAAAGTATGTGATGCCTTGGGAGGAAAATTCCCACCAATTCTCAGGGATGTTGGGAAACCCAGTCTGGGTTAGCACAGGGAAGGGATTGCCCCCCAGGCCACTGAAGACCAGCACAAGGAGCA
>NW_020959330.1:0-1748 GCF_003031625.1 Empidonax traillii
CTTCCCAAACCTTCCCTTCCCAAACCTTCCCAAACCTTCCCAATTTTTTTTTCCCATTTTTTTTCCCATTTTTCCAGCTCTGGGTGTTCCTTCAGGCCGGGCCCCTCTGGAATTCTGCGATTCCCTGGATCCCTCCTCTCTCCGTCCGGCTCCGTGTCCCGCCGGGAGCCCCCAGGCCCGAGGGCCGGCCCAGCCGGGAAGGGGCCCCGGGAATGCTCCCAATCCCTTCCCCACCGACTCAGGTACGGATCCCCATCCGGGAATTCCCGGGGAATTCCAAGGGAAACGGCTCCGGCCCCTCATCCCGGGGGGATTCCCAAGGGTTCGGTGTCCAGGAGGTGACGAGTCAGGAGACCTCAGCATTCCAGGATTTCCAGAGTGTTCTGGATAAACCTCAGCATTCCAGGATTTCCAGAGGAGTTATGGATAAACCTCAACATTCCAGGATTTCCAGAGGGTTCTGGATAACCCTCAGCATTCCAGGATTTCCAGAGGGTCATGGATAGACCTCAGCATTCCAGGATTTCCAGAGGGTTCTGGATAACCCTCAGCATTCCAGGATTTCCAGAGGGTCATGGATAAACCTCGGCATTCCAGGATTTCCAGAGGAGTTATGGATAAACCTCGGCATTCCAGGACTTCCAGAGGGTCATGGATAGACCTCAACATTCCAGGATTTCCAGAGGGTCATGGATAGAACTCAACATTCCAGGATTTCCAGAGAGTTCTGGATAGAGCTCAACATTCCAGGATTTCCAGAGGGTTCTGAATAGACCTCGGCATTCCAGGATTTCCAGGATTTCCAGAGGGGAGAGGATAGAGCTCAGCATTCCAGGATTTCCAGAGGGTAGAAAATAGACCTCAACATTCCAGGGTTTCCAGAGGGTTCTGGATAGAGCTCAACATTCCAGGATTTCCAGAGGGTTCTGGATAACCCTCAGCATTCCAGGATTTCCAGAGGAGTTATGGATAAACCTCAGCATTCCAGGATTTCCAGAGGGTCATGGATAGACCTCAACATTCCAGGATTTCCAGAGGGTCATGGATAGAACTCAACATTCCAGGATTTCCAGAGGGTTCTGGATAACCCTCGTCATTCCAGGATTTCCAGAGGGTCATGGATAAACCTCGGCATTCCAGGACTTCCAGAGGGTCATGGATAGAGCTCAACATTCCAGGATTTCCAGAGGGGAGAGGATAGAGCTCAGCATTCCAGGATTTCCAGAGGGTTCTGGATAGAGCTCAACATTCCAGGATTTCCAGAGGGTTCTGGGTAACCCTCAGCATTCCAGGATTTCCAGAGGGTTCTGAATAGACCTCGGCATTCCAGGATTTCCAGGATTTCCAGAGGGTCATGGATAGAGCTCAGTATTCCAGGATTTCCAGAGGGTTCTGGATAAACCTCGGCATTCCAGGATTTCCAGAGGGTTCTGGATAGAGCTCAGCATTCCAGGATTTCCAGAGGGTCGTGGATAGAGCTCAGTATTCCAGGATTTCCAGAGGGTTCTGGATAACCCTCAGCATTCCAGGATTTCCAGAGGGTCATGGATAAACCTTGGCATTCCAGGATTTCCAGAGGGTTCTGGATAACCCTCAGCATTCCAGGATTTCCAGAGGGTCATGGATAGAGTTCAGCATTCCAGGATTTCTCCTCCACCCCCTCTCATCCCGGAATTTTGGGCTCCCAGGGAAAGATCTAGGAATTGCTCCTGGATTTGGGATCCTCTTCGAGCCAAACCCCTTGGATA
>NW_020959330.1:8392-10067 GCF_003031625.1 Empidonax traillii
GGATGGGATGGGATGGGATGGGATGGGATGGGATGGGATGGGATGGGATGGGATGGGATGGGATGGAGGAATCCCAGCCGGGGATCCCGGAGGGGTGGGAAGAAGGGCAATTCCACGGATCCTGTTTTCCCGCCTTGGGAAAACACTCCCAAGTCCTGGAGCTCCTCATCCCGAACATCTCCAGGCGCTCTTCCCCATTCCCACCATTTCGGGGCATTCCCACCTTTCTCTCCAAACTCGAGCTTGGGCAAGGGGAGAACCACCACGGAAAGGAAATCCCAAGATGTTTCCCAGCCCCTGGAGAATTTGGGAATGTCCCTCCTTCCCCAGAACTCCCGGAGTTGGCACCAAGGGAATCCCAGGGAGAAAAAGGGCTGGTTGGTGACTTCCAGCTGATTTTTCCCAGCCTTGGGACAGACTCCAACCCCTGGAGCTCCTCACCTTGCCCATCTCCAGGCACTTTTCCCAATTCCCACCACGGAGGGGCTCTCCCTCCAATCCCTCCAATCCCAGGATGGGGAGGGGGCCTGGCAGGGCTTTCCATCTCCGGTGGTAATTTGGGAACGTCCCTCCATCCCACAGCCGCCTCTAAACACCCAGAGTCGGCACCAAGGGAATGCCAGGGGTAAAAGGGGTGGTTGGTGACTTCCAGCTGATTTTTCCCAACCTTGGGAGTCACTGTTGGAGCTCCTGGAGCTGCTGCAGAACCTGATCCTGGACATCTCCAACCCCTGGGTGTTATCCCACCTTTCCCTTTGAACCTGAGCTGGGGATGGGGCCTGGCAGGGCTTTCCATCCCCGTTGGTAATTGGGGACCATCACTGTGTCCCTCAGTGACCCCCTGGGGTCAGGGAGCACTTTCCATCCCCGTTGGTAATTGGGGACTGTTGCTGTGTCCCTCAGTGACCCCCTGGGGATCAGGGGGGCAGTGGGAGCAGTTTCCATCCCCGTTGGTAATTTGGGACTGTCCCTTCAGTGACCCCCTGGGGTCAGGGGGGTCAGGGAGCACTTTCCATCCCCGTTGGTGACTCGGGACCATCGCTGTGTCCCTCAGTGACCCCCTGGGGTCAGGGGGGGCAGTGGGATCACTGTCCATCCCCGTTGGTGACTCGGGGCCGTCGCTGTGTCCCTCAGTGACTCCCTGGGGTCAGTGGGATCACTGTCCATCCCCGTTGGTAATTGGGGACTGTCGCTGTGTCCCTCAGTGACTCCCCTGGGGCCAGGGGGGTCAGGGAGCAGTTTCCATCCCCGTTGGTGACTGGGGGCCGTCGCTGTGTCCCCGCAGCCGCCGCTGAACGCGCAGATGCTGGCGCAGCGGCAGCGGGAGCTGTACAGCCAGCAGCACCGCCAGCGCCAGCTGATGCAGCAGCGCGCCCTCCTCCTGCGCCAGCAGAGCTTCGCCAACGCCGCCGCCAACGCCGCCGCCGCCGCCGCCGCCAACCCCAGCCTGCCCCCTCAGGGCGTGGGGCCCGCCCGGCTGCCCCCACAGCCCCCCCCGCAGCAGTTCCCGTACCCGCCCGCGTACCCGCCCGCCCCCGGAAGCCCCTTCGGCCCCGCGCCCGACAGGGGCACCGGCGCAGCCAGGGGGGTCCTGGCAGCAGCGCCCTTCGGGGCTGGCATGGGCACCGGCATGCAGCCCCAGAGCGTCTTTCAGTACCCACAGCCAGGTGGGTGA
>NW_020959331.1:0-2067 GCF_003031625.1 Empidonax traillii
TCCTTTTTTTTTTTTTTTTTTTTTTTTTCCCAGCTGGGAGGTGGGTTTGGAGCTCTTGGGCTCTGCACACAGAGCTTGGAGACCCCCAAGGAGCCAATTCACAAGTGCCTGGTTATAAAAGGACTTATAAAAGAAGCTCTTAAGTCCTGGAGAGTTTTTTTTTGGCCATTTCAGCCTGACTTTCACAGTTTTCTGAATCCACTTCCTTTCAAGGTGCCTCTGGGTCATCAGTGGCCACACCCATGCCCTCTGAAGTCCTCGTGTCATAGTACATCCAACTCCACTTTCCTTTCATCTCCTGTGGGGCATCTTCAGGGACAGACTTCATGGGAACAGAAATCACTGTGTCCTCAGGCCTCCTGCATCTCCCACAAGTCTGGGCTGACCCGGGCCAGGTGCTGAGCCAGAAGAACCTCCTGCCAGTGGTGCTGGTCGCAAACTTAGCTGTCTTTTGGCTCTAAACCGTGAAGCAGCACCACCCCTCTCCATCCACACCCCCCCCTTCCTTCACACATTCCCTCGAACCTCCTTTCGTGGCTGCCCTTTGTGCTGCACATTCCCAGCTCGCTGCGATGCCACTGCCCATGGAGAAATCCCCGGCTTCGGGAAATTAGAAGCTGAGCAAAGGCAGGGCTGACTCAGACTGCTGTGCTGATGTTATGCTGATTTTCACCAGCCTGGGGGGAAAGCCACGCTGCTTCTCCTTCCCTTTGACTGAGTGGCCGCAGCGACAAGAGACTGAACAGATGAGAGAACAGAACAGAGCTGGAATTTCCCCAGCGGACTCGGGGGATGTGAGATATGAGGGGGGGAAAAAAAGGCCTGTGAAATATGAATTAATGTAAGGACAAGGTTTTAATCACAGCCACACAACTTTCAAGCCACGGCAATTCCACGGAGCTCGGCCTGGTGGCTCCGGGTGTTCGCTGACACCACGGGTGCCTCCAGCGCAGGAGGAACGAGGTTTGGATCTTGGTTTTGGTGGTGTGGAAAAGCATGAGATGGAAGGTGAGTTTCATGAGCTGGTGGCACTGGTCAGCTCTGCCTCCTCCTCCTCCTCTGGACACACGGACATCTCCACTGGGGAGCTTCTGGACCTTGCTTGGGTCAAGAACCAAACTGCTGCCGTGGGGAGTCCTGAAATCCAGCTCAGCTCTGCTCGGAGTTTTACGGCTGGAATTCGTCTCTACAGATCACCCCAGGAGCCAAATCAACTCTTCTTTGGCCAAAAAACATCCCCTCTCTTGCCAAAAACCCAGCAGGTTGCCGGGACTGCCTTTCTTGCCTCTGATTTTGTCAATATTTCCCACCCAGGGGAGCCAAATTCCGAAGGTTTTCCAACCTTCTCTGCTCCATCAGAGCACCCTCCCCCCGCTCCCCTCAGCAGGGTTTGTTTTGAGCCTGGCCCATGTCTGGATGGACTCACAGCAAGGTTTGGCCTCGTTTTTGGAGTGAGTCACATCTTCAGGGGTGGCTTTTGGGTGCAGCTACAAAGGGCTCTTTTATCAGATGCTCCCAGTGTCACTGAGACACTTTCACAAATACAAATCAGCAGGAGGAGAAGACAAACCCAGAGGTTTTGGGATTGTACTGGGTCTATCCAGTTTAAAACCCCAAAGCTGATGCAAGGCAAGCTTTGCCTTGCCATCAGAACAGCCAGAGTTTCTCCCTCCTCGCTCCTCACCCTCATTTTAGCAAGCCCAGGGAAGGATCCAGATCAACTTATCCTGGAATCACCACCAAAAATCCCCCTTTTCACCAACAGATTTTCCCCTGTTCCCAGTTAATCTGCAAAAAACCAGGTACAGAGAGAGCACCTTACACAGAGCATTTGCCAAGGCCTTGGTCGTGTACACTTATTAATGTGCTTTTCATCTCATTAATGTTTGAAAGGAGCAGTGGTGGATGAATCAGCTGCTGCAAATGGAATAGTTTAGGAACACATGCATTTTCATTAGCCTAACTTCTCCTGCAGCACTGTGTATTAGCGTGGAATTAACCCATTAATTCTATTGATTTCTGGTAATATTGGGCGTTCCATCAGGGCTGGAATCCCCCCCCCCCCCC
>NW_020959331.1:2523-6736 GCF_003031625.1 Empidonax traillii
CCCCCTCCCCCCCAGCACTCATTCCCTCCCAGCTGCTGGAACTGGCTTGTTTAATCAACACTGAGCAACCCATCCAGGCAACAGACTGGGACGTGAAGTGGAGAAGAGAATCGTCTCTAATGGAGGGAACAGGAGGAATGTGGGGAGGCAGGATGGAATTGTTACTGCTGGGGCGGGGCCAGGATGGCAGGGATCACGCTCTGCTGATCCTGCTGAAAACACTGAGGGAATTGTTGTAACTCCACAGCTGTTCATGGAATAAATTGGGATGGAAGGGACCTAAAGGTCATCCAGTGCCACCCCCTGCCATGGGTAGGGACACCTTCCAATAGCCCAGGTTGCTCCAAGCCCTGTATTTAATAATCTAATATATGAAATATTTCCTTGCATTGAATGTAAATCAACCCCTCTGTTAGTTTAAAAGCATCACCCCTTGTCCTGTCACAACAGGTCCTGTTTGCCCCCATCTTCCTTTGAGTCCCTTTACGCCCTGGAAAGGCCTCGAAGGTCTCCCTGGAGCCTTCCCTTCTCCTGGCTGAACGTCCCCAGCTCTCCCAGGCTCTCCTCACAGGAGAGGTGCTCCAGCCCTTTGTGATCCTCTCCCAAAATCCAGGCATAACCACACACTGGCGGGAAAACCTGTGCCCTAAAATCCACCAGGCTTTTCCCAGACATGTCTCATCTACCTGCCTCAGGCTTTCACCGACCTCTATCACAATATCCAGTTATTGTATTCCCAGGGTCTTTCTCCACAACACCCTGTGCAGATCCATTCTACCAGCTCTGGCCCCACTTTTCCCCTCACTGATGGATTTTTCGGGGATGGAGCCACCAAAAGGCAGCGGTTTCTGCTACACGGGGGTGACAGGAGGTGACCTAAGTGCTGTGTCCTCACGCAGGACAAGGAAAACTTCCCAACCCTCTGCAAAGCCAGAGCAGCCCCAGGGAGGGATGGCCTGACTTGGAGCAGCCCCAGGGAATGGGGAGGATCTCCAGAGGCTCTCAAAGTCAAGGCAGGGTCACCAAGCTGGTCCTTTCAAAGCCTCTGGTTTTTTTTTCCCAGCTCAGGTAACAGGGGGGCTCTGCCTCTCCTACCCTTTTGCTACGAGGAGAGGATAAACGAGGTCTTTGATGCAAAAAAAAACCCAAACCAAACAAACCCAAATGAAAGCAAAGGACGACGAAGTTGCTCTTTAAACTCAGCTTATCCCCCAAGATCCGGCTCTGGCAGGCTCCTCCCTGGGCACTCGGAGCACTGAGCTGCCCTCCCGTTGACTCCGCACGCCGGGACCACGTCCGTGACATTTTTTACAGCGATATTTCCTCCCAAATTGCCTCTGCAAAAGACTCTCTTTCTTCCCCTCGCCTCATTTTCAGAACTCTCCCTCTCCCGCATCCCGGGCCTAATTATTAAACAACCCCGTCAAAGTATCGGGTCGTTTGCCGGTATTTTACTCACAATTAGAGGCGTGAATGAGCTCCATTAGGAGTCTCATATCCTTTATGCTCGGCCTGACATTTGGGGAGCTGTTTCATTACAGCTGCCACTCTGGGAGATGGGGCTGCCACCGTTAAGCACCACTAATGGTGTGATTGACCCCAATTTTATGAAGGCAGGAGGATGTCTGAATGTTACACGCTCGGGTATCCAGGGGGTTCTCGCTGTCTCGCACCAGTGTCTGCTCTGGGAGCTCCCAGCCCGGACTTTTTGGGGAAAATTTCTCATTGCAGAGCCTGATGGCACCTTGATAAACATCAAACACAACTGGGAATCCTCAGGGTTGTTCCCATTTCTGGAGGAGACTTGCGGGGAAGTCACTTCACTCCTCTGTTGTTTTGTTCTAGGACTGATAGTGAGGTTCCCTTCTGTGTCAGCACCTCTCCCTAAATCATGGAATCATAAATGGTTTGGGGTGGAAGGGACCTGCCGTGGGCAGGGACACCTTCAACTAGCACAGGTGGCTCCAACCTGGCCTGGGAAACTTCCAGGGATCCAGGGGCAGCCACAGCTTCTCTGCCCAACCTGGGCCAGGGCCTGCCCACCCTCCCAGCCAGCAATTCCTTCCCAATATCCCATCTCTCCCTGCCCTGTGTCAGTTTGAAGCCATTCCCCCTCGTCCTGTCACTCCAGACCCTTCCAAATCGCAGAGAGAGATGGTCCCTGCTGGGAAGGTCTAAGCCCTGGTCCTTAAAGGATCATTGGAAAGCTGAGGTTAGGAGGTGGGAATTCCAAACCACAGCTGCCAGTTGCAGACCACCCATCCCTAATCCTTGCCGAGGAGGTTGGGATGGCTTTAAGCTCCTTTTTTTGGCAGCTCATTAAACGGGTCTCAGTCATCTCACTCAGCAGGTGATGATGGGACTTCTCTGGTGCCCATCCTGCAGCAATTCCAGAGCAATCCCAAGTTGGGAAAAAGGAAGCAGCAGTGAGATACTGCACCAGCATTTGATGCTGAGCACCTAAACAAGTCCTCCATCCCCCTCCCTGCCCTGACTGACTCCTGGGTCCTTCCCTCTGGCCACCAGCAGGCACCTGGAGCAGCCCTTTGGAGAGGTTCTGGGTGGGGATACAGGGACTTAAACCCAACCCACCACATTTTTGAGGCTGCATTTGGGGTGAAGCTACAAAAGGAGGGCCTGAAGTTACCCCTTCGCAAGAGCAGACTCAGTGACAAACCCTGCTGGAATTTGCAAAAAAAACACGTTTAACTGATGGTTTCCCCCTTCAGTCCTTGGCAGATTCCCACAACAAACCCCTCTCTTTTTCACTCCCATCTTTTCCCAATACCACTTAAGCCCCTCAGGCCCAAAAAGAAACGGGAACACAGGAAAACAACCAGTTCTCATCAAGCTGAGGCTCCTGCTGACATTTGGCTCCATTTCGGGGCTAGAAAGTGGAATTCCTTGTGTTGAGAGGGTAGTTATTGTACCCTAAAGCCTTCTGAAAATGATGAAAACGAGGATCCATCCATCCACCCACCTACCCATCCATTCCTCCATCCATCACTGTGGGTTTTTAAGGCAAAGAGTAGTCATGGACCTGCCAGGGTGAGGTGGTTTCCTCAGGGAACACAGAAAGGCTGTGGAAGAGAGGGGACATCCCAAACTCCTTGGAGTCCAAGGACTGTGTCAATAGGAGCTCCCACCTCCTCCCAGCAAGGACTGAAAGCTTTCAAACCACACCAGCACCCAAAACCCCACAGAAGGAGCTCTTTTTTTCCCACTTGGATCTGTCCAACCACCCAGATCCAGCCCTTTATCGACGCTCAGGTTCAAACCTCCCTCCTCCTGCAACAACAAAGCCTCCGAAAACTCAATCTTATCTCCCCAAACCACTCCAGCTCCTCACTCCCTGCGTCCCATCTCTCCCTCTCATCATTAACACCAGCATTCCCTTGAAAAGGAGGATGGAACCTGGATTAAAAGGAGCACTTTAACTGCCAGCAATAGTCCCTTGCTCTGCCCTTTGAGTTCGGATGGGTTTTGTTGTTGTTGTTGTTGTTGTTGTTGTGGCTCCTGCATTTATTTATTTATTTATTTTAATCAACCACAGGGGGCTGAATGGCCGAATAAAATCCAACTTCCCAGCTGAGCCACAGCAGCTCTGCCCCGAAAACCTCGGGGAATTTCCGTTTTGACCAATTATTATGCAGGGGAATCTTTTATTGCCGGGAGGGGGGGAAGGTGGAGAGGAGGAAGAAAAAGCCTTTGGAGGCACCGATTATCTCCCGAAGGAACTGCTGAGCACTTGAAGTTGTTGAGCCAGAACTTCTGGGGACATGAATCAGCAGAGATCCTTCATAAATGTGGGGATGAAGAGCTAGGAATTTACCTGGGAATTGGAGAGTTTGGGCATGGCTACACCGATGTTTATTTATGTATCACGGCAATTCTCTTTAATTTGGCTTTTGGACTTTTTTTGGGGTGTTTTTCTTCCATTTTTTTTTTCCCTCTTCATGATGGAAATCATCCCGTTTGCTGGGGATCACATTCCTACGATTTAAATTAATTCCAGGACAGCAAACTGGGATTAATTAATAAATCCTCCCGCCCTTGCCAAGCATCCCGAGTTCCTGCTCTTCCCAAAACGCCAACTCCAGACTCGCAAAGCTGAGCTTTATTTACCTCGTTTGTGCCAAGTTAGACTTTCCAGATCACCTCCCCCTCCTGTTTTCCCTCTCCCTCCTCCTTATTCCCTTATCTTAAAGCTGCA
>NW_020959331.1:8065-12580 GCF_003031625.1 Empidonax traillii
TTAAGTAAAAATGTTACTTTCAGTAATATAAAAATTACTTTAAAATCAATAAATACTTTGAATAAATATACAGGTGTGTGTATTTTTTAATTAAATATAAATTTAATTAAATATCTACTTAAGTAATAATGTTACTTTCAGTAATATAAGTATTACTCATAAATAAATAAATATTTAAAATAAATACACACGTCTATTTTTAATTTTATATAATTAGTTAAGCTTCTATTTAAGTAATCATGTTACTTTAAGTAATATAAAAATTACATAAAAATAAATAAAATTTAAAAATATACAGGTGTGTATTTTTAAATTAAGTATATATTCAATTAAATATATACTTAAGTAATAATATTACTTAAAATTACATTAAATTACTTAAAAATAAATATTTTAAACTAATTTACAAGTGTGCATTTTTAATTATATATTTAATTAGATATATATTTAAGCAATAGTATTACTTTGAGTAATACAAAAATTACTTTAAAATAAATAAATATTCAAAATAAATATACAGGTGTGTGTTTTTTATAAAAATATATATTTAATTCAGTATTATTTTAAGTACTAATATTACTTTGAGTAATATAAATATTACTTTAAATAAATAAGTGTTTAAACAATATACAGGTGTGCATTTTAAAATTAAATATATAAGTAAATATATATTTAAGTAATAATAGTACTTTAAGTAATATAAAAATCATTAAAAATAAATAAATATCTAAAACTAATATGCTGGTCTGTACTTTAAATTAAATACATTAATATATATTTTATTAATTGTACTTATAGTTCATTATAAATTAATTACTTTTATTAATAATTAATATATCTTTAATTAAATATTTATTTAAGTACTAATATTACTTTCATTAATATAAACATTACTTAAAGATAAATAAATATTTAAAATTAATACACATATGTGTATTTCTAAATAAGGTATATATTAAATTAAATATATATTTAAGTAATAATCTTACTTTAAGTTATAAATATTACTTGAAAACAAATATTTAAAATTAATATACAGATGTGTATTTTTAAATTAAATATCTATTAAATTAAATATCTATTTATCTAACAATATTACTCGCAGCAGTATAAAAATGACTTCAAAATAAATCAGTATTTAAAATAAGCACACAGGTGTGTGTTTGACACAACCACCTCTGGGCATTGCAGGGTGTAAAAACCTCCTGAAAAGATTTCAAAGACGGAAAATATTCTGGAAAGCCTGGATTTGGGGTTGGATTTGGGGCAAAAAAAAATGAAGTGAGAAGGGAAAATATCACGGGATATTGGGAGTGGCCACGTCACAACGTCCCTGGATGTGCTGCTCCCATGGGAACAGATGGATGAGAAACGACCTGGGAAACAAGATCCCAAACTCAGAGAGATCCAGGGAAAACTGTCAGGGATGTGTTCAGGGAGACATCGGATCCAGAGCCTGAAATGGGGAACTGTGAGAGCCCTTCAGCCATCCCAAGGTTAGAAATCCCTGGGAATGCTGATACCCACCAAGGCTGGAAGTCACAGGGAATGCTGATTCCCCCTAGAGATCCCAGGGAATGATGATTCTCCCCCTGATTAGAAATCCCAGGGAATGCTGATTCCCCCTAAAGTTGGAGATCCCAGGGAATGCTGGTTTCTACCAAAGGTTAGAAATCCCAGGGAATGCTAATTCCCACCAAGGTCAGAAATCCCAGGGAATGCTGATTCCCATTCAAAGTTAGAGATCCCAAGGAAAACTGATTCTCCCCATGGTTAGAAATCCCAAGGAGTGCTGATTCCCACCCAGAGGGAATGCTGAATCCCCTTCCACGGTTAAAATCCCCAGGAATGCTGATTCCCACCAAGGCTGGAAGTTACAGGGAATGCTGATTGCCCCTAAAGTTAGAAATCCCAGAGAATGCTGATTCCCCCTAAAGTTAGAGATGCCAGGGAATGCTGATTCCCCCTAAAGTTAGAGATCCCAGGGAATTCTGGTTTCTACCAAAGGTTAAAGATCCCATGGAAAGCTGATTCTCCCCATGGTTAGAAATCCCAGGGAATTCTGATTCCCACCCAGAGGGAATGCTGACTCCCCTCCCAAGGTTAAAAATCCCTGGGAATGCTGATTCCCACCAAGGCTGGAAGTCACAGGGAATGCTGATTCCCCCCATGGTTAGAAAACCCAGGGGATGCTGATTCCCCCCAAGGTTAAAATGCCAGGGAATGCCGCTTCCCAGTCTCCAGTGCAGAGGGACCAGCATTAAAAGGTTTTCCCTCCTTCTGGAGCGCAGGGATGCTCCTTTTCCTTTCAGACTTCATTAATTTCCCGGCTCAGGATGGCTGAGAAAATCTGCATTAAACTCTCCCTGACAGGCCCCCCGGGGATAACCTCGGGAGCAGCAGTTCCTTGCTCTTAAAGGAGAGTGAGGAGTTCATTCCTGCTTTAAACTGAGGACGAGACGCTTTCCCAGACACTTAAAAAAGTGTGGAATATGAGGGATCTCCCCCGCAAAAAACTCCCACCGCTGTCGCCCATTTTTGCCCATTAACCACCGGCTTAAAGTGGGGTTTTCAGATTAATCGCCGAGCTTAAAATCCCTGTTTTCGACTCCTTTGTTTCCCCCCCTGCCCAACCCAAACTTCCCACAAAGGAACGATTCCAGCCCTGGAACGGCTCTGACCGTCATTCCAGCTCGGTCAGCACTCGGTTTTTGCAAGGATTGGCTCTGCTAAAACCCGATCTTTGCTTACAGGGCAGATCAAAACCTCCCTTTCAGCAGCAGCAGCAGCAGCAGCAGCAGCTCCCAAGGAATTGTGCCTGGCAGCACTTCTCCAACAAAAAGCGTTCTGGGGGGAATATTCCAGACTTGGAGCCTGGTTTAAGAGATCTGGGTCCCCAAAACACATCTGGGTGTTTTCATCAGGTCTGAGAGGGGGTTTGGTGGGAAGGAAATGTTTGTGTTTTTAAGGAAAGCCCGGGGCTTTGCCCAGTTTTATGCTGAGCATTGACATGCAGATGGTTGGGGTGGGGAGGAGAAGCACACAGATGCTCCTCGTGGAAATCAGGGAATTTTTTTGTGGCTATGAAAAGGCAAAGACGGCGAAAAACTTCAAACCAAACTCCAGTGGCACCGGAGAGGAGCCCTAAAAACCCTCCTGTGATCCTCCCACGGCACTGGGCTTCTGCTTGATTTCCACACCCAGCCGGTGTTACAGCTCCCAGCCTTGTTTTTCCAAAGCCTGTTATCCCATTCCCTGCATTTCTTCTGGAAAAGTGTGCTCGGAACCCTCCAGGGCTCCAACTTTCACCCCCTCCCAAACCTCCTTGGTGTGACAGAGCCTTTGGCTTGGAAAGTGTCACCAGGAATCCCTCAGGGAGCCTTTGGTTTGGAAAGTGTCACCAGGAATCCCTCAGGGATCCACAGGGGGAGGGGGTCACAACCTCCAGGAGGCAGGTTCTGGTTCTGATTAAGAAGCAGCCAAAAAGTCACCTGAGCTGTAAAATATCAAACCAGCAGCAAACACAAAGCTTGGTTTGAGGTTTTCTCCACTTTCAGGGCTCTGTGAGGAACAAACCAGCGACTGTGGTTTAGTGAGAGCCTCGGAATTTCTGCATTTCTCCTGCCAGTTCAGCCTGTAATTTTTGGAGCACCCATCCTTCGTGGAAATAAAGACTTGGGAGCCCGAAATGCCATTTTTGTGCAGCTGAAGGGCAAGGCTCAGGCATTCTGGACACAGTGCTGCTAAAATATCCTTAAATCTGCCTCTCCCTGCACATCAGCCACTCCAGTCTTCCCCATCCACATCCCAGGCAATGATTTCGATCCCCTTTCGAGTCATTCCATGACAAATCCTTAACATATTTTCTTGGTAGCTGCTCTCCAGGGCTGGTTGGTCATGACTTTCTCCCTCCTCAGAATTGTCTTTTCAACTGTGATTTTTTTTCCCCTGGAATATTCAACAATCTCTCAGCTGAGGTCCCCAAGCTCAAAGGAGATGCAGAAACCAGCTCTCCACACTTCACTTTCCCAGGAGTTCTATTGAGGGTTTGAGGGAATTCTTCAGTGGCTGAGAGGAGAAGGATCTTTTTATAAGACAGTGGGAGAAGCAAAGCCAGCCTGGCCAGATCCTGAGAGGGATCAGGATGGATTTGGGAAGGGAAAATCCACAGAGACGCTGGGACAGCCCAAAAATGGTACAAAAATACGGGTGAGGCTTCCTGTGGTGGCCTCTGACTGTGGACATCCCCAATCTGACAATATTTGGGGGGAAAAGATGGTTCAAATTCCTAGGAAATGGAATGGCCTGTACTAGGAGAGGCTCGAAGAAACAGCCCAAGGCACTTCTGAAAATAAACAGCCAAACCCGAGGCCTTTACGTAACAAAACGATTCTGCTGTTGTCGGTCGATTTATTTTGGTTTCGGTTTGATCAGCTTTAATAATGACCCTGCAGAGCTGGTCTTGCTTTCCTCCTGCTCAATCCAGCCAGAGGGTGGAAAAAAAAAAAAAAAAAA
>NW_020959332.1:0-1832 GCF_003031625.1 Empidonax traillii
AACACTACTGTTGACTCCGAGTGCCACCAGTGCCTTGGTCATGTCCGCACCAGATTTCAGTGGAAACTTAAGAAACGCTTTTCTGAGCCTCTGTTCTGGACACAGGCACAGCCTCATCTTGAATGCCAATGAAACAAAGAAATTCCATGGCTTTAGTTGCAGCAAGATTGGGTGGGTTTTCTCTGAGGGCAGCACTACACCTGACTTCGTGTGTGTGTGTGAGACAGGCAGAAGTCCAAATGCCTGCACACCTCAGAATAGTCCATGTGGTGCTGTGCTTTCTACTGAGGAGACCCCAAGGTAATAAAAACAGAGTTTGGCTCCGGGACCCTTTCAGCTGTGCAACTTGCTGCGGGCAATGCGGGGACACACGACTCCCCCAAACTCGGGGTGGAGATGGACTGGGGGATCCCGGCTGGACCCGAGGCCACGGGGAGGGGCTGCGGCCGCCGGTGGCTCAGGAGCTCTGTGGCAAAGGGGGGACACGACCCCCAGGGCCCCCACTTTACCTTCTCCCACAGGTAGAAGCTGAGCCCCAGCACCAGGAAGATGAAATGCAACACAAAGTCCCTGATCCTCCCCAGGATCTTACTGCGGACGGTGTCCTGTGGCATCTCTGGGGGGAGCGGGGGAATCAGGGCCCCCAAAACCTCCCAGAGACCACCCAGGACCCCACAAACCCTGTCCTGGTCTCCCCCAACCCCCCCCAGAACCCTCTGAAACTTCTTCCCAGTCCCTTCTGGGATAGAAGAAAAAAACATATCAAATGTTTGCTTTCCCTGTTGCTTCCTATCAATAAACTGTGCTCACCTGCACAGACAGGCCAGGCCTACCAGGCTCTGCAGGGGCTGGTCGTTGCCCGTGCTTGGCGGGTGTCCCCGCGGAGCAGCACAGTGTGGATGGAAGGATGAGCATCGCTCCACCCAGCAGTGCCAACACCCCATTCGATCAGCTCTACATTACACTCCATTGGGCCAGGATGCAGAATAAGGTGGTGCTTGAGAGGCAGCCAAACAAGCGCCCGTTCATCACCTCATGGCAACAGTCTGTGCGTGCATACAGACGTGCATCGCGTCTGTAGGGCAAGGGGCCAACAACCCCTGCCCAGATCATCTTCCTCTCCCCATCACCTTCCTCAGCCCTATGGATGACCTCTACCATTGTGTTTCAAAGGGGATTTGTATCTAACTTGCAGAATGTAGCCGAGCCAAGGAAGAATTCAGCTGTGATAATAAGGGACATCCAGTAAACTTTGCTAAAAGTACAATGAGCCTTCCCGTCAACTTCTGCAAAAAAGTTACATTGTACAATACTTTGGCTGGTGTCACATGCCAATACAATGACTTTCTTACCCCTCTCTGTTCCATTGATCATCTAAATCAAAAGTATCCCCCTTACATGTGGCAATGGATTTGTTCAGTGCCAGTATCACAGCCTTGTTCCCCTGGCTGCCAGCCAAGGGCCTTGTGACATCCCAGCCTTTGTGGAACAGCGCGGGGGCTGAAAATTGTCAACTCATCCCACAGCAGCACGATGCCCAGCCAGGGCATCTCCTGGCTCCTCAGGCTCTCTGTGCTCCTGCTCTTGCCTGGCACACTCGAGCCTTGCAGTCATCACACAGGTGCCATTGCTGATAACCGGGCTTTTCCTTGGATAGAGCCTTGCCATCAAAGGGAGCAGCGGCTGGAGACAGGGCAAAGAGGGGGGTCAGGCTGGTGGGATGGTGCCAGCGGGCCGTGAGCCAGAAGCCTGCAAGGCCTGGGGCCAACAGGGTGTCAGGAGACAAGCGGGAGGCCCTCGGGAGGAGGAAAGCTGGGCAGGCCCCAAGGCTC
>NW_020959332.1:8838-10067 GCF_003031625.1 Empidonax traillii
CCACAAAGCACTACACCAAGCATTGCACTTCTTCTCTCCACATACCAGCAATAACTCTTAGTCGCACAGGCGAGATCCACGTTGTGCGCTACAGTTCAAAAAGAGAAGCTTGCCAAGAGAGAAGGTTTTCAGTGTCATTTCTTTTCCAACTCCAAACTTCAAGGCACTGCCGTTTGACTAGGAGTGAGTTTCCCTTTGCATCCTTTCGACTGTACAGCCCTCCACAGAGCGTTGCGCGTTCTTCTCGGCTTCAAGGAGGAGGACGAATGCAACAAAGTCGCTTTGCCCCTTCGTCTCACTGCGGCGGTTGAAGCGCTTGTCTGTAAGAGCTTCAGGGTACGTCTAGCTGAGATGAACGTACAGCATCTTGTCATATGTGCCAAGCGGAAAGCTTTCGAAACAGAAGGAGACTGCCAATGCTTCGAAGTTTGCAGTTCTATAGGGTAGACCCCAAAAACTTTCTCGCTTGCCACACTTCCTAGTAGTGCCTTGTTTTCAGCTGCTTGTGCGTTATTTCAGTGAAAGTCTCTTTTCTCCTTGCCTCCTTTCGACTGTAGGGCCCTCTACAAAGTGTTGCGCGTTCTTCTCGGCTTCAAGGAGGAGGGTGAATGCAGCAAGGTTGCTTTGCCCGACTCGTCTCACTCTGCGGCGGCTGAAGCGGGCACTCTCCACTTGCGAAGAAGTGCTTGTTTGTAAGTGCTTCAGGGTACGTCTAGTTGAGATGAAGGTACACCATCTTTTCATATGTGCCTAGTGGAAAGGTTTCGAAGCAGAAAGAGACGGAGAATGCTTAGAAGTCTGCAATTCAACACGGTAGACTCCAAAAACTTTCTCTCTTGGCACACTTCCTCGTAGTGCCTTGTTTTCAGCTTTTTGTGCGCTATTTAAATGAGAGTTTTTTTCCCATTGCCTCCTTTCAACTGTACAGCCCTCCACAGAGAGTTGCGCGTTCCTCTCGGCTGCAAGGAGGAGGGCGAATGCAGCAAGGTTGCTTTGCCCGGCTCGTCTCACTCCTGCGGCGGCTGAAACCGACACTCTCGACTTGCAGGTAAGTGCTTGTCTGTAAGCGCTTCAGAGTAGTACGTCTAGCTGAGATGAACGTGTAGCGTGTTGTCATATGTGGTAAGTGGAAAGGCTTCGAAGCGGAAAGGGACTGCAAATGCTTGGAATTTTTCAATTCAACAGGGTAGACCCCAAAAACTTTCTCTCTTGCCACGCTTCCTCGTAGT
>NW_020959333.1:0-1755 GCF_003031625.1 Empidonax traillii
CCCAGGGGGGTTGGGTTATCCCGGTTGGTTTTTGGGGTTATCCCGGGGGGGTTTGGGGGGTTTCTGGGGTGGTTTTGGGGGTTCCTGGGGTGGTTTTGGGGGTTTTTTGGGGTCCCTGACCTCATGACGGGCGTCCCGGAGCGGTGGCAGCGGTAGAAGGCCGAGTACCAGAGGGGCAGGAGGGCGTAGCGGCGCCGCAGGGCCGCCCGCACGGGCTGCAGGTGCTCGGGGCGCAGCAGCCACGGCTCCCGCCGCGCCGTGTCCAGGTGGGCGTGGGCCCGGAAAAACGGCTGGAACGCCCCCGCCTGGTACCAGCGCACCTGCAGCTCTGGGCCTGGGTTCTGGAAGAATCCCCCCACGTCGGCTGAGGGGGGAAAAGGACGCACAGGGTGAGGGCGGCCCCGGGAACGGCCACGGGAACATCCCTGGGAATATCCATGGGAACATCCCCAGGAGCATCCCTGGGAACGTCCCTGAGCCCACCCAGGACCCTGTTCCCAACCCCCTTCCCCATCCCAATTCCTGATCCTACCCCTGCTCCCCACCCCGATCCCAATCCCGGTGTCTGTTCCTGTTCCCCTTCCCAATCCCAGTCCCTTCCCCGACCCCAAACCCATCCCTGACCCCAAACCCATCCCTGACCCCAAACCCATCCCTGACCCCAAACCCATCCCTAATCCCAACCTTGTCTTCATTTCCAATCACAACCTCCATCCCATTCCCAATCCCACGTCCAATTCCTATTCCCACTCCCAAACCCGCTTCCCACACAGATCCCATTCCCAATCCCGACCCCAATCCCACCCCTAATCCCAACCCTATTTCCCATTCCCATTCCCACTCCTGACCTCACCCCCAATCTGCATTCCAGTATTCCCAATCTCTGCTCTGCTCCCAACCCACATCCCATTCCCGACCCCACAACCCTGTCCTGATTTCCCAGTTCCCAATTCCGAGGGACCCAACCCCAAAGTTCAGGCACGTGGGGATGGAGATCCCAGTGCTCCCAGTGCTGCCATTCCCAGTGTTCCCAGTGCTCCCAGTGCTCCCAGTCTCACCCCCACAGAAGGCCATTCCCAGTGCTCCCATTCCCAGTGTTCCCAGTGCTCCCAGTGCTCCCATTCCCAATGTTCCCAGTGCTCCCAGTGCTCCCAGTCTCACCCCCACAGAAGGCCAGCCCTGCCAGCCCGAAGCTCAGGCACATGGGGATGGAGATCTTCAGGTGTTCCCAATCCGCCGTGTTGTCCCCGGTCCAAACGGCTCCTGGGGGGAAAAGGGGGGGGTCAGGGGGGTCCCCCATTCCCAGGGAGGGTCAGGGGGGGTCCCCCATTCCCAGGGAGGGTCACAGGGAGGGTCACAGGGAGGGTCCCCCCATTCCCAGGGGGTCACAGGGAGGGTCAGGGGGGTCCCCCCATTCCCAGGGGGTCACAGGGAGGGTCACAGGGAGGGTCCCCCCATTCCCAGGCCCCCCTCCCATTCCCAGGGATCTTCCCCAGTCCCAGGGTCTCCCCTCCCATCCTGGGGATCCCCCCCATTCCCGAGGGGGTCAGAATCGGTCCCAGGTGCCCCCCTGTGACCCCCCCCATTCCCGGGGGTCCCCCATTCCCACCGTATCTCTGGGATCCAGCGAAGAAGGCCCTGCTGAGCACGAAGGGCCGGAGCCGCCCCCCGGAGCGACGGATCTGCCCCTCGGCCGTGGCCATGTGCTGGGAACGGGGACACAGGGGGGTCAGGGGGGGCAAGGAGGGGTTTGGG
>NW_020959333.1:8528-10065 GCF_003031625.1 Empidonax traillii
CTGGGGGGCTCTACGAGGGGTCTGGGGGGCTCTGGGGGGCTCTGGGGGTCACTCACGAGTCCCGGCGGCGCCGCAGGTGCTCGAAGACGAGGAGGCCGCGGGCGTTGACGCTGCAGAGCAGCTCCCGCTCCCGCAGCAGATCCATCCGGAACGGCCGCTCCGTCACCAGCAGGCGCAGCCCCCCCGGGCCCAGGGACAGCTCCAGGGTGCCCCCGTCCCTGCCCGTCACTGCCAGCCTGCAATGGGGGGATTGGGGGAATTGGGACCCCCCTGAGCCCCCCCTGTGCTCAGGGACAGCTCCAGAGTCCCCCCTTCCTCTCCCCCCACCAGCCTGGGGGAAGCAGCAACTGGGGGACACTGGAACCCCCTCTGGAGACCCCCCCAAATCTTTGTCATCCCTGGGGACCCCCAGAAGCTGCATTGTCCACCCTCACCTCTCGGTTTTGGGTTCCCAGCTCCCCTCACCTCTCATATTTGGGGTCCCAGCCCCTCTGACCTCTCATATTTGGGGTCCCAGCCCCTCTGACCTCTCGGTTTTGGGGTCCCAGCCCCCCTCACCTCTCGGTTTTGGGGTCCCCCACCAGCACGTCGGGCACTTGGAACCGGGGCCGCAGCGGGTTCAGCTCCGAGATCCGGAACCGCGTCATGTTCCCCTGGAGCCCCCAGATCTCCAGGAGCAGGGGGACCTGCCAGGGGGGCACAGATGGGGTCACTGGGGGGGTCACCCACCCTGGGACAGCTGGGACAGGGGCACGGTGACACCCCCCTGTCCCCTCACCTGTGTCACCTCATTGACCAGGTGAATTGGGGTTGTTTTGGGGGGCAGTGACCCCTCTGTGACCCCCCTGTCCCCTCACCTGTGTCACCTCATTGACCAGGTGAATTGGGGTTGTTTTGGGGGGCAGTGACCCCTCTGTGACCCCCCTGTCCCCTCACCTGTGTCACCTCATTGACCAGCTGCACCCGGGCCGAGTCCTGGCCGAGCTCCAGCGACTCCAGCAGGGCCCGGAACGGGGAATTTCCCGGCTGGATCCGGCGCTGGCGCCTGGTGGGGGGGACAAAGGTCCTCAGTGACCCCCCTGGGCCGTGATCCCCCCCAGGGGGGTCCCCAAACGCCCCCCAGACCTGCAGAAGCCGCTCTGGTCGCAGGTCTTGAAGTTGCTTCGGTCGACGGCGAGAGAGACCCCCAGGAACAGGGTCAGCCACAGCGGCCACCTGGGGGGACAGGGGGGGACAGGGGGGGTCAGGGACCCCCAGAGAGACCCCCAGGAACAGGGTCAGCCACAGCGGCCACCTGGGGGGACAGGGGGGGTCAGGGGGGACAGGGACCCCCAATAACACACCAGGCAGGGCCATGGGTCCCCCAAAACCCACCTGAGGGGACAGAGACCCCCCAAAGCCACCGTGGGGGGCACAGGGAGGCTGGAACCCCAGAACCCACCTGGGGGAGTCAGGGGGCTCAGGGGAGCTCTGGAACCCCCAAACCCACCGGGGGGTGGGTCAGGGACCCCCCCAACATCCACCAGGCGGGGGGCAC
>NW_020959334.1:0-1278 GCF_003031625.1 Empidonax traillii
AGAATGCACAATGGTTGCCATGGTAACTGAGTTCACACTGGGAATGCACAACGGTTACCATGGCAACCGATGTCACAATGGGAATGCACAATGGTTGCCATGGTAACTGAGGTAAAAGTGGGAATTCATAATTGTTTCCATGGCAACCAACGTCACAATGAGAATGCACAATGTTTGCCATGGTAACCAAGGTCACAATCAGAATGCACAATGGTTGCTGTGGTAAGCTAGGTGACAATGGGAATGCACAATGGTTACCATGGTAACCGAGGTCAATATGAGAATGCACAATAGTTGTCATGGCAACCGAGGTCACAGTGAGAATGCACAATGGTTACCATGGTAAGCGATGTCACAATGAGAATGCGCAGTGGTTACCATGGTAAGCGATGTCACAATGAGAATTCGAAATGGTTACCGTAGCATCTGATGTCACAATGAGAATGTGCAATGGTTCCATGGCATCTGTGGTCACAATGCCAATACACAATGGTTACCATGGTAAACAAGTTACAATTCGAATCCTTAATGGTTTGCAGGGTGACATCACAATGACAATGCACAGTGGTTGCCATGGTAACCGACGTCAGAATGAGAATGCACAATGGTTCCTATGGTAAGTGAGATCACAATGAGAATGCGCAATGGTTGCCATGGTAATTGAGGTCACAATGGGGATGCATAATGGTTACCATGGAAACCGAAGTCACATTGCAAATGTATAATGGTTTCCATGATAACCAAAGTAAAAATGTAAGCGCACAATGGTTGCCATTGCAACCAAGGGCACAATTAGAATGCACGATGGTTGCCATGGTAAGTGCTTGTAACAATCAAAGAGCATGATGGTTTCCATGGGAACCGACGTAAAAATAGGACTGCATAATGGTTTCCATTGTAACCGACGTCAGAATGAGAATGCATAACGGTTGCCATGGTAACCAACATCACAATGAGAAGGTGCAATGGTTGCCATGGTAACCCAGGTAACATTGACAGTGCATAATGGTTGCTATGGTGTAAGGGGGTACTTTTGATTTAGATGATCAGTGGAGCAGAGAGAGGTGAGAAAATGATTATATTCACAGTTGAAACCAACCAGAATATTGTACAATGTGACTTTATTGCACAAGTTGACTGTAAGGCCCATTGTGCCTTTAGCAAAGTCAACTGGATGTCCCCCATTATCAGAGCTGAGTTCCTCCTTGGCTTGGCTCCACTCTGCAAGAGAGATACAAATCCCCTTGGAACACAATGGGACAGGTCGTCCCTAGGGCT
>NW_020959334.1:2818-6338 GCF_003031625.1 Empidonax traillii
GCAGTGTGTCAGTAATGCACGCTCGGTTCGTGGGTTACAGCAAATAACCAATAGTTTGAAAGTGATCACGCCCCGGGGGGCAGTGAAAGTGTATAAGAGGTTGGGTTATGTAAATAAAGCGGAACATTTGTGTAAATCATCCTGATTTGTGTGCAGTTTGTTCTGGAAGCTCCTCCGCCAACATCCACGATATATCACAGCTGTCCCTTTGTTGTCACCAGTCCCCTGTGACATCACTTGTCCCCAGTGATGTCACCGATGTCCCTGTGATGACACCTCTGTCCCCTGTGTTGTATCCCCTGTGTCCTTTGATGTCACCAATAGCCCTGTGACATCACAGCTGTCCCTTTGTGGTCACCAATCCCCTGTGACATCACTGGTCCCCAATGATGTCACTGCTGTCCCTGTGATGTCACCAGTGTCACCGATGATGTCACTGGTGTCTCTGCGATGTCACCTCTGTCCTTGTGAAGTCACCAATGTCCCCAATGATGTCACTGATGTCCTTGGGAGATCACGGCTGCCCCTTTGTTCTCACCAGTCTTCTGTGATGTCACCGGTCCACAATGATGTCACTGCTGTCCCTGTAATGTCACCACCATCCCCTGTGATGTCACCAATGTCCCCCGTGATATCACTGGTGTCTCTGTGTTGTTATCCAGGTCCCCTGTGATGTCACTGATGTCCCTGTGACATCATGGCTTTCCCTTTGTTGTCACCAGTCCCTGTGATATTTCTGGTCCCCAGTGATGCTGTCTCTGTGATATCACCACTGTCCCCAACGGTAGCACCATGTCCCCATGTTGTCACCAATGTCCCTGTGATGTCACTGATGTCCCTGTGACATCACGGCTTTCCCTTTGTTGGCAACAATCGCCTGTGATTTCACAGGTTCCTCTGTGATGTCCCCACTGTCCCCTGTGATGTCACCAATGTCCCTGTGACATCACGGCTTTCCCACTGCTTTAAGCAGTCCCCTGTGACGTCACTGGTCTCCAGTGATGTCACTGCTGTCCCAGTGATAACACCACTGTCCCCAGCAGAGCCACCATGTCCCTGTGATGTCACCAATGTCTCTGTGATGTGACCAATGTCCCTGTGATGTCACCAGACCCCTGTGATGTCACTGATGTCCCTGTGACATCACTACAGTCCCACTGTTGTCACTCTGATGTCACTGGTTCCCAGTGATGTCCCTGCTGTCTCAGTAATTTCACCACTGCCCCCTATGATGTCACCAGTGTCCCTGATGATGTCACAGGTGTCTCTGTGTTGTCACGACGGTCCCCTGTGATGCCACCGATGTCCCTGTGACATCACAGCTGTGCCTTTCTTGTCAGCAGTCCTCTGTGAGATCACTGGTCCCCAATGCTGTCACCCATGTCCCTGTGATGTCACCACTATTCCCTGTGATGTCACCAGTGTCACCGATGATGTCCCTGGTGTCTCTGTGATGTCACTCCTTGCCTTGTGAAGTGATCAATGTTGGCTGTGATGTCAACAATATCCCCAGTGATGTCACTGCTGTCTCTGTGATGTCACCACTGTCCTCAGAAGTGGCACCATGTCCCAGTGATGTCATCGATGTCACTGTGGCATCACTGCTGTTCCTTTCTTGTCAATAGTCCCCTGTGATGCCACTGTTCCTCAATGATGTAACCTCTGTCTCTGTGATGTCACCACTATCCCCTGTGACATCAGCAATGTCCCCGATGATGTAATTGTTGTCTCTATAATGTCAACCCTATCCCAAGGAGGAGACACCGATGTCCCTGTGACGTCAGGGTTGTCCCTTTGTTGTCAACAGTCCCATGTGATGTCACTGGTCCCAAATGATGCCATTGGTGTCTCTGTGATGTCACCACTGTCCCCTGTGATGTCATCAATGTCCCTGATGATGTCACTGGAGTCTCTACCCCTCTGGCCTTGTGAAGTCACCAATGTCCCTGTGACATCAGCACTGTTGCCTGTGATGTCACCAAAGTCCTGATGATGTCACTGGTATCTCTCTGATGTCACCACGGTCCCTTGTGATGGCCTCAATAGCCCTTTGACGTCACAGCTGTCCCTTTGTTGTCAACAGTCCCCTGGGATGTCACTGGTCCCCAATGATGTCACTGCGGTCCCTCTTATGCCACCACTGATGTCAGCGGTGGCACCTTGTCCCTGTGATTTCTCCAGGTTTGCCCACCCAGCTCAGGGTTGACGGTGCCTGTTTCCCCCTGCCAGGGAGATGCGCCGTGCCCCGAGCCCCTTGAATTCCTGGATTGCCCCCTGCCTGCTGGAGCTGCTGAGCAGGGAGAAGCCCCGCTGGGAGCTTCCCGCCATGGCCTTCCTTGTGGAGGTGAGCCTGCTGGCGAGCACTGCCTGGCCGAGCTGCCTCCACCTCTCAGCCCTCTCGCAGCTGCAGCTGCCCGGGACGGTGCCGTGCCCTGTGCTGCTGCCTGGGCACAGCCCTGTGTGGGTCTGGGCTCCTGCCGGCCGGGCACCCCGTCACTGCTGCGTGCCTTTCAGGTCCTCGACTGCCTGGACATGACCGAGTGGAGTGAGAGCTTCCTGGAGATCCTTGCATGGCACCTCCGGAGCGAGTACCCAGAGAGGCGTCGCCTGGCACTCAGAGGCCTCGTGGTGCTCAGCAAGGATCCTGTGATGGTGAGGAGGGGGCAGTTGGCTGAAGCCATGCTGGAATCCTGAGGCTGGGCAACGCAGTCGCTTTGGGAGCTGTGGCAGCTGCTCCCAGCTCTGCTGCCTCCCTGTTCAGCTGCCCCAGTACCTCAGGACAGGCCTTTGGTCTCCAGGCCCCACAGCAGCACCTGGGGCTGCCCCGCCCGAGCGGGGTTGGCTCTGCAGCCGTTCATGGCTTCACAGCACAGCCTTGTGTTCCTCACAGGCTGATGACGTGTGGACCCTGAAAGAAAGCCTGATGGACATTCTGTGGGATGAAGACAGAGAGCTGATTGAGATGGCCCTCTCTATATTCATCAATGAAGTTCAGAACAGAGCCATCCTAATCTCCACCCCCACTGCCCTGCAGCTGGCTGAGGTGCTCTCGACACTCTTTGGCTACGTAAGTCTCTGTGCCCCCCACCACAGGCACTGGGTGCTGTCGGGAAACTGTGGCCTGTGCATTTGCAGACCTGTGCCCCAGGTGAGCCTGGAGCAGCCAGTTCTCAGGTCTTTTCTTCTTCCTTTCCATCAGGACAACATCCGCATGCAACTGTTCTCCATTCACCTCTTCCAAAAGGTGATGGAGCTGGGAGTGGACGAGGGAAAACAAGAGCTGAAGGCACAAGTGATCCAGAGCCTGCTGCCACTTTTCTTCTGCTGGCACGATGAGAACCAGCATGTGGCAGAAGTGAGTACTTGTGGGCTCTGGGGTCACAACAGGAGGGGGCTGGGCTGCCTCCTGCCCTGGCCTTGGTCCAGGGACACAGGTCCTGTGCTCTGGACTGTGGTGCCATCTCCTGGACTCTGTTGCTCTGCAGGCCTCTTGGGAAGCGCTTCTTTGTGCAGCCTGGTT
>NW_020959334.1:8069-10065 GCF_003031625.1 Empidonax traillii
CAGGCAGCTCTGTCTGCTGGGGCCACCTGAGCCTTTGTATTACCCCAGTGTAAATAAATATTTTCATACACAGAGGCCCAGGAGCTTTTTTTGGGTTCCCAGTGTCCACAGGGCATTGGGGAAGAGAGGACAAAGGGCCCTTGGCTCAGCAACACTTGCCCAGGTGTGCAGTGGGGAGGGGAAAGTGCCACAAAGGCCCTTGGCCTTGGGGGGTTCTGTTGGAGCAGTTTGGTGGGGCTGGGGGAGACCCTGAGGGGACGGGGCGCTGCTGCCCGAGGGGCTCCACACCACAGCCCCCAGCAGCAGGCTGTGCACAGGGGAGCAGCACCCACAGCACCTGCACCTCCTCAGCCAGGCACCCACACCAGCCAGGATGCCAAAAGCGGGGATGCTGTGGGCACAATTGCACGGGCTTGGGCCAAAGGCTTCAGGAAAAGTGGCCACAAGGGCTTTCTATTGACTGCCCAGCCTCACAGCAGCGCCTGGCAGCTTCAGCCTGTCATCCTGACTGACTGCCATGGCCGTGCCTGAGGGCAGACTCACCTGCCACACTCAGGCGTCCCACAGTGATGGCACTGCTGCCATCCTTAGAGACTGGGATGGGATATCAGCCTTGGGGTGCAGCTGCTGAACCTCTCCTCCATGCACGGGCTTCTGAACTTGAAATCCAGGCCTTTCTGGAATGGAGGGAAGAAGCAGCACAAGCTGAAGCAGGGCCTTGTATGGCTCAGCTTCCAGGATGGAGGGAAGTCAGTCCTTTGGGGTCTGCTGTGAAGATGGCCCAGTTTATGAGCAAATGGGAAAACAAAGGCAGAACCTGTGACCATCCTGGCTTAAGAGCGAGTTTTGAGTGTGCTTTGAAGCAAAGGAAGAAACAGCACACACTGCCTGAGACACAGACACGTGCCCATCCCACCTTAGGGAGCGCTGCCAGGCAGTGCCTGGAGACCGTGGCCAGGTCTGGTCCCCACAGTTCAGGAATCGCAGCCCCTGCATCAGACACAGTCAGAAATCAGACCAAAGGAGGCCAGAGGGAGGGGACCGTTCCAGTCTGTCTTGGACATTGATGCAGAACAGCCACTACCTCTTCCTGCACCTGCATCTGGGCTCTGCTGACACCAGAGCCACCCAGGCTGTGCTCTCGTGCCCAGAGGCTGTTCAGGGCAGGCAGGAAAAATGCTCCATGCACAGAGGAGAGTCCTGGACGTTGCTCACCAGAGCACCCTGCGGGAACAGGGATCTGGTGTCGGGGTTTGCTGCCGGGCCTGAAGGCAGGAGTTCAGGGATCAGAAGATGGCAGCAGCCAGGCTGTGTCTGCAGAGGGCCTGAGAGTCTGAACCTACACCTGGAAACACACTTGGAGCTGTAGTGCCTGTTCTACAAGGAACACAAGGAATTCAGCCTTCCCAGCTTTTCTTGAGTGTATGTTGGTGTTCCCCAAGTAAACTACAGGTTTAAGTAATTGCCTCTGGAGGCAAGGGGCTTGCTCCTCGAGGAAAGTGCTTCCCAAAGAGTTCCACTGAGGTTGGTACAAGTGTCTCCCTTTGGCTCTCCATGTCCTTTCACTCCCTGTGGCCTGTTGTGTTTTGTAGAGGGGCAGGGGAAGGGGGAAGGCTGTGAAGAGCAGGCTTGGGTTCTGCCTGTACCTGCAAAGCCAGAATCACCATGGAATCATGAAATAGTTTGGATTTAGCAGGGACCTTAAAGACCATCTCGTTTCAACTCCCTGCCATGGGCAGCGAGGGACGCCTTCCACTAGACCATGTTCCTCTGAGCCCTGTGCAACAAGGCCTTGGACACCTCCACAGATGGGTGTCCACACCTCTGTGCAACCTGTGCCAGGGCCTCACCATCCTTACAGGCAAGAATTTCTTCCTAATGTCCCATCTGAACCTCAGTCTGAATCTCAGTTTAAAGCCATTCCCACTTGTCCTGGCACTGTATGCTCTTGGCAAACTTCAGTCTGAATTTGTGAATCTGAAAGATGGAGGATCTG
>NW_020959335.1:0-1101 GCF_003031625.1 Empidonax traillii
TGCAAAGAGCAGGAGTGTCCTGGGGTCACTGCAGGAGAGTTCCAGCCCTGCAGCAAGGGCACAGAAGAAGTGACCCAGTCCATGCAGTGCCCTCAGAAGATCCCACAGCATCCTGGAGATGCTGTCAGGGAGCCCAGCTCTGCTTCACAAGTTCCCAGTGCCTGTCCCTGCCTGTGCTCAAAGGGCTCCCACCCCCAGGGCTGTGCTCAGAGAGCACTCAGGCCTTGCAGCCAGAAAGGGGCTCAGGAGGACAGTGTGGGAGTGGAAAGAGCAGCTCTGCAAAGCCCAAGCTCTGCTGCTCCCTGGCAGTGCTGCTGTGCTGGGATTGTTGTGCCCTTGCCCTTTGCCAATCCCCCCTGTCCTGCAGTGTGCTGTCCTTTAGGAACAGCTGAGAAGAAGGGTCTTGGACAAAGAAGGCACTGCAGGGTCCTTTATTTTGTTAAAATACTCAGAGAGCACAATTCATCATTTTTACATTTCTGATTCAAATTCAGGTGGACACTACATTAGAAGGCAGATAAATAATAATATTTCATTGTACAGGAGATAACTGCAAGAAAAACCCACAACGCAATAACCTCCCCAAAAACCCTGAGAGGGCAGGTCAGACCATTAGTGAGCTCCATCCTGAATGCTACATAGCAGAAACGAGGCAGTTTGATGCTTTAGAAAAGCATCCAGTCATCATTTTCCTTATGGCATTCCTGAGCTCCTGGTTCCTCAGGCTGTAGATGAGGGGGTTCAGGGCTGGAGGCACCACCGAGTACAGAACTGACAGGGCCAGATCAAGGGATGGGGAGGAGATGGAGGTGGGCTTCAAGTTGGAAAATATGCCAGTACTGACAAAGAGGAAGACCACGGTCAGGTGAGGGAGGCATGTGGAAAAGGCTTTGTGCTGTCCCTGATCAGAGGGGATCCTCAGCACAGCCCTGAAGATCTGCACATAGGAGAAAACTATGAAAATGAAACAACCAAACACGAAACAGGCACTAAATACCATGAGCCCAATTTCCCTGGGGTAGCCTGAGTGTGAGCAGGAGAGCTTGAGGATCTGAGGGATTTCACAGAAGAACTGGGCCAGGGCATTGCCCTGGCACAGGG
>NW_020959335.1:6660-10064 GCF_003031625.1 Empidonax traillii
TGTTACCCCCACATGGCAATGACCAGTGATTCCACAGCGCCCCCTGCTGGCCATCATAAAGAACTGCAGGCTCAGCATCTCCAGTGATCCAACAGCGCCCCCTGGTGACTGGCACAGGACACTACAAGTTCTGCATCTTTAGTGACCCAACGGCACCCCCTGTTGCCTGTGGTTAGAATTGCACCAATGGGTGCAAACTGAACTGTTTACTTTTTGTCCTTTGCTTGTTTGTTGGTTTGTTTTGAAGGGGATTTTTGGTGGGTATAAGAGTATTGTTTGGTTATTTTACTTGTTTTCTTTCATTGTTTCTGCCAATACACACATACCTTTTAATCAAGGGCTGTTATTTTTCCTTTTCCATAAGTTGTTTTCCTTCAACCGGAGGCTCTTAATTTTAGATTTTTAATTACTTAGAGGGAGGAGTGTGGGTCTTTTCTCATAACTCATCCTCAGCAAAACACCTGTGTCTCTTTTAAACTGGGACAGGAGCCCTGCACTGAGCTTGCTGGTGAGACTCCCAAAATTGAATATGGTCAAATATTCTTCCCAGACAAAAGGTGGCAGGACAGAAAACTCATGCTGCCCATGGAGTGCCCAGGTGCCCCACCAACTGAACCTCAAAGCCAAAGGTTACATGCTTTCTTTCCTGGGGGAAAGGCCGTGACATCACAAGGAGTCCCATGGCAGATGGGTGGGGCTGCACTGTGACATTTTGTAACGTTGATTCTTTGGTTTCCAGGGGCTATTCCAGAATGGAGAGGATGGGCCGTGACATCACAAAGGTACCCAGGACACATGGGTGTGGCTGCACTTTGGGGTTTTGGGGCGTTGACTTTTTGGTTTCCAGGGGCTATTCTGGAATGGAGAGAATGGGCTGTGACATCACAAAGGGGTCTTTGTAACATGGATAGGGTTGAACTGTCACATGGTAGGGGCTTGGTTTTCTGGTATCCACAGGCTATTCCAGAATGAACAGGATAGGCTGTGACATAACAAAAGGGCTCAAAGCACATGGGTGGGTCTGACTGTGCTGGTGTGGGGTGTTGATTCTATGGTTGCCAGGGCCTGTTCTGGAATGGAGAGGATAGGTTGTGACAAGTAGTGCCTGTCAGAACTGCAAAGACAGATCCACAAGAATCTTACATGGGGGAGATTCTCTGCTCTGCCCTGCACACCCCAGTGCTGGGGTCAAAACTCAGCCTCTCCACTTCCCTCTCCTAAGGGACTTGTTCTTAGACATCCCCTCCCTACGCTCATTTCAAAAGCCCTCCTGGCAATTCCCAAGCCTGTACCCGGCTCTCATCCCCTCTGTGGCTCAGAGCCCTCCACTTATCTTGCAGAGAGCTGGGCCTGTCCATCCGCCTTCCAAAAGCACGTCCCTTGGGCTGGCTCAGGGGTTCCTGCAGTCCCTGGGTTCTTCTCTTCCTCAGCTCCAAGAAAGGAAACCAAAATCAGTGCATGACTTCAGCAGCACATCGACCAAACCCCAACCATGCCCACCCTCACCATCTCAGTCCAATTGTGGTGTTTTGTTGTTTGGTTAAAATATTCTTGAGTGTTTGATGAGCACGCTCTAGCACTGCTTGACCAGTGGGGCAGTGGGGGATCCTTGTGACATGGGAGATGCCCCACATGTTGGAAAACTCTTTTAAAAAGTGAGAAGTCTGTGCCAGTCTGTTATCTGTTTTTATCGTTTTGGGGATGCCAAGGAATGATATTGCAGATAGAAGGTGTTTCTTGACACCTTGGGCCTTCTCTCCTGCATGTGCTGCTGCTGCAATGGCACCAGAACATGTGTCAATGGGCACATGGATGTATTTTAATTTTCCAGATGGTGAATAATGCGTTATGCCTGCCTACCAGATGTCCAGTGGGTTAATTCCACAAAGGTTTACCCCCTCAGATGGTAGAGGAGTGAGTCTCTGGCAGTCAGGGCACACAGAAATAATTGCTCTGGCTTGAGATAATGTAAGGTAGAATGTTCTTTTGAGGGATTTTGCATTTTGGTGAAAAAAGCTGTGGGGCAGCTTTGCTTTTTCGAAATTCTTTGGAACTACTGCAGTTTGGGCAAGGTGCCCTGTATCAGCTATTTGATCTGCCACATGATTTCCTGCTGGAATAGGTCCTGAGAGAGAAGTGTGAGAACGAATGTGGATTATGTGGAATTTGTGTTTACAGTGACTAATTTCATACAGTAATGATTTGAACATATGAGCTAATTTTAATTGGGAGATATCTTTTATGGATGAATTCTCAATTTGTTGGACTGCTCTGATGACAGAGGCTGAATGGGAAACAATGTTTAAAGGCTCTGGAAATAGTGGAAATGCAGGTATGACTGCAGAGAGCTCTGCTATCGGAGAGGAACCTCTTACCTTGTGCGTGTCATGTACCCATTTTCCTGCTCTGAGCCAGGTGACTGCTGCGTTAGACGTTCTGCCAGAGCCATCTGTGAGCACAGTTCTAGCACTTGTTAGTGGAACAGGAGAATAGTTGCGTGTGAGCTCTGGCTGAGTAAGGGCTAGCAGCTGCATAAAAAGAATAGAGGGAAGGTGAACTGAAAATTGACCCCTGTAATCAGCAATGGCTAACTGAAAATCAGAGCTATGAATCTGCAATTGAGTTAGTTGAACAGTAGACAGAGGAACAGAGCCGCAATCTGCTTTTGTGGCAGACTTTGGAGAGCATCTCAGGATATGGAGGAATGGGTTTGGAAAACTGAAAGCTTAAAAAAACCCATTCCCATAACAGGAAATCTTTGCCTTTTAATTCTAATTATCCAATTAGAGCATAAGTTGTTTGATATCTTTAAAAATTACTAAAACAACAGGTAACCCACACACTTTTCTTTTACTCTGACAGGAACTCAGTCTTTGATTTATTTCCTTTAATACTGTCAGGGCTGCTGGTGTTAAGCACTGAGGACAGGTTAAGTCTGCCTCCCCTTCCAGGAGCTGAAAGAGCGGTTTCAGAGAGTCTCTTGTTCCACCTAACAGAGGCCTCACCCAACTGATTAAGCCCAGTAGTGACTGCAAATCATTTAAGGTGTGGATGTCAGTGGGTAAAGTAACAGTCTGGGGCTGAAGTGTGGTGTTCTTCATTTGAAATCCAAGGTATTTCCATGGAACTGTCACTTGTCCTTTCCCCGGTGCAATTTCAGACCATGTGTCAATAGTGCAGTTTTCACAGACAAATGCACTTGCACGAGTTGTCCCTCGGATTGCGCTGCCAGCAAGAGATCGTCCCTAGAGTGAGATACGATGGTATCGGGACACTGTCGATGGGTTGGTGATAACACGTCTGCAACGACTCTTTGGCAAATGGAGGGGCTGTTCCTCCTTCCTGGTGGGAGGACTGTCCAGTGATAGCGCTGAGATGGTTCTGCTGCGTTGATGGAAGGCACT
>NW_020959336.1:0-1883 GCF_003031625.1 Empidonax traillii
ACTCATGAGCTTGAAATCAGGGCAGCTGTAGGCATTTTAGATTTCAGAATATACAGAAACTGTATACATGTTTTTCTAAATCCATTATTTTTCAATAACTAGATTATTTTTTTAACTTCAAATAGCTGGGGAAATTAACATGGCTTTGGAATGACAGTTGCAGAAAAGCGATCTGAACATGATGACTGATTTTCCACTACGTTGTGGTGTTCAGGTAAATTCCTGAACATGAGATGCAGAAATCCTCGCACTGGGAAAAATCACTCTGACGTAATGAATAAAAAAGTCTGAAAATTTAAGACACAAAATTTACCCAGCTAGACTAGAAAATAACAGTGTCGAATATGTATGTAGTTGTGCTTAAAGAGTCAAAAGTTCACTCACTAACCCCCATTCTCCAAAAATGTAGACATGCATCAATACTACGTTACTAACAGCTAACATTTCAAGAAGCAGCAACTTTGCTATCACCAGCAGCCTCTAAGCTGTTGTTTTCTTGTTAGGTGTGTTCTCCAGGGCAAGCTTGGTTGCTTTTTCAGCTAACTAACTATGAAGGGCACATCCAAAGTAAATGGCAAATTGAGATTCCCCAGCTGGCAGTCTTAAAGTTTGGAATCTAACAAAACTGGTGGGAAAATGCAGTGTAATATTCAGTGAGGGCTCTACCTCATAACTACATCTCAGATGATTCAGCCACAAGCAGGAGGGCAGTTTGATAAAGATTAGTGAAACATGGAGAAAGCAAAAAAAAACATTTAAAAAATTAAATACTGCACTTTGTTCTTGCACAGTACAGTTCCAGAGTACATTTTAAGGCCATGCTTTCCATCCACAAAGCAGCCTGAAAAAGTTGGCTGATCCAGTATGAGGAAATTTCCTTCCAGTAGTTCTGGTCATTGTGAAAGACCCGTCAAGAAACTGCAGGCTGTCATCAACTTCCAAGGGCAAACATCCTCACAAAAGCAGAGCCAGTTTCTGCAGGACATAGCTTATTTCGGCTGTCTGAGTGTGTGGTGGGCAGGACCAGGGCAGTGACTGCCCTCTGCTCTTGACACTAGTGACGCCACACCTCGAATCCTATTTTCAGTTTCGGGCCTCTCACTACAAGGACATTGAGGAGATGGAGTGAGTCCAGAGAAGGGCAAAGAAGCTGGTGAAGGGTCAGGAGCACCAGTTTTATGGGAGTGTCTGGGGGAACTAGGGGTGTTTATCCTGGAGTAAAGGAGGTTTAGGGGGGACCTTATCATTCTCTACAACTACCTCACAGGGGGGTGTAGTGAGGTGACTGTCAGTTTCTTTTTCCAAGTAACAAGTGATAATCAAAGAAATATTGCCTCAAGTTGTGACAGGGGAGGTTTAGGTTGCATATCAGGAAAAACTTTTCACCAGGAGGGTTGCCAAGCATTGGAACAGGCTAGTCAGGGAACTGGTTATCATCCCTGAAGGTATTTAAAAGATGTGCAGACATGGCACTTAGGGACATGGTTTAGTGTTGGACTTGAAAGTGCCAGGGTAACAGTTGGACTCAATGATCTTAGAAGTCTTTTCCAATCTAAATGATTCTATGATTCAATTAATTCTGTAGCCTGATTGCCTCCATTAACTGTTATTCATGTTCTTGAGCTGTCTTGTGGGAGCTGTAGTGGGCAACAATAAAAATTGTCATGAACCAGTTAGATAGTTTATTCATCCTTCTGTTGCAATGATCTCTGAGTTAGTAGTAAAATGGCTAAGGGTTTCTGTGTAGACCAGGCCTCTGACCAGGCCTCTGATCGGAATGTACCAAGCTATGCAAGATTAAATAGAAACAATTATGGGAAGGAACTGAAGCATAAAGAACATGCACCTGGTGGTGGGAGTGAGGTATGCGAATTATAGAGTTA
>NW_020959336.1:9003-10059 GCF_003031625.1 Empidonax traillii
CATGGGACGGCCCCCGCCAGGTGTTGATGACAACCTATACAGCAGTCAAGGTCGAAGGCATCGACAACTGGATTCACTACACGAGGGTCAAGAAGGTCCCCGTGCAGTGGACTGCAGAACCCATCACGCCGACCAGAACGGTGTTCAGGGCGGTCCAATAAGACTCATAGTGCGAATAATAATTCTGTTGCTGTTAATAGGTACCACTGATGCAGGTGTTACAATTACTGTGTCTAATCCTTTTGTTTTAGTGCCTGAAGGAACGAGTGTAAATCTGACCTGTTTGTTTTCTGAAAACCGGGGAGCTGAATGGGATTATGTGCATGTTTGGTGGCGATGGATGGATCGGGACCATGATATAACCGAAGGTGTGACCACGGTATGGAACAGGACGCAGCAAAAGGGCTATACCGTCTTGCAGATACCCACTGTGACTCCTGAGGTCGATGGTGTGTATTCTTGCATAGTGTGGGTTCGAATGAGTTTTGACTACGAGTATGCGAGAATACACACGTTTAATTCCACACATAATAGGGACTCAGGCATCCAGATACCCCTTCATATGCAAGTTGATACATGGCATGGCCCTCCTCTACGGATTAATTGCACGTTTAAATTGAGCTATCCATGCTATGAGAACCTTGATCTTCAATGGTGGAAAATAAACATGACAACTGGAATATGGGAAAGGCAAACTGAGGGAATTAGCTGGTGGTCTGACGAGGAAAATGGAAGAGGTTGGTTAAATATTTCAAATCCAGAAGTAGGAGAGACTGAAAGTACCTTTGTATGTGTTGTCTCTTGTGACGAGGAAGGGAATTATGGGATCAGGACAGTTAGAAGTGTGCCATATCAAGGCCAGGAAATTCAACCAGAACAGGAAAGTTATACCATAGCAGAAGGAGGAAATGTTACCCTGAGTTGCAAAATTCGGAGACAGCTTTTCTCAGACTATGGTTGGTGGTTCAAAGGTTATAACTTACAAAATGATTCTAGGTATCACATTGAGCAGGGGCCACAGAGTATTGCCTTAACAATTCAACAGACAAAAAGAGG
>NW_020959337.1:0-1595 GCF_003031625.1 Empidonax traillii
CAGGGCCAGGGGAGCACAGCCTGCAGCACAGATGGCCAAGGGCTCTGGCAGGGCTGCAAGGCCCAAAGGCACCCAGGCCTTTGTGCCCTTGGCTCTGGCAGCTGCCTCTGCCCCTCAGGCCACCACAAGACACTTTCCTTTGTCTGCCTGCACTCCTGGCCTGCAAGGATCTGCTCTCAGGAGTCCCTGGGGAGGCTTTCCAGTGCCTGCCCTCAGTGGGGCCCAGCAATGCTTCAAGGGACTGGCAGTTTGGCTTCTGACTTCTTGAGGAGCTTCTTCAATCTTCTCTCAGTACCTCAGGATGATGGAATTTTCTCTGAACACACTGTGGGGCTCAATAAAATACAGAAACCCATATTATTTTCTTTCCTTTAACTGTCTTCGTGTCTTCAAGTCTTCAACAACTAATTGGAGTTAATTTGTAGTTTAGCTGAGGAGGAAGATTTTAAAGTGGAAGTCACAAAAATATAATTTTTCCATGACAGGGAATGATTTCTACAGAGCCTTGGGATGCAAAAGGGTCAGAGTGCAAAGGATTTGGACACAAAGACAAGGGGGTAAAGGAGATTAGTAGCACCTAATCAGTGACCAACTTTCAACATTTTCAACATTCCCTTTTCACAGGGATTCAGTAGCATTTACTACAATTGAACAGGGACTGAATTATAGATTCCCAAGAACAACACTCACACCACAGTCAGTTCACACCCACACCAGGCAGAGATGTGTGGACACATCAGGATCTGGGGTTTGGCTTCTGACTTCTTGAGTAACTTCTTCAATCTTCTCTCAGTACCTCAGGATGATGGACTTGTCTCTAAACACACCGTGGGGCTCATTAAAATACAGACAAACAAATTTTTTTCTTTTTTTAATTGTCTTCATGTCTTTATGTCTTCAACAACTACTTGGAGTTGCTTTGCAGTTTAGCTAAGGGGGAAAATTTCAGAAACACCTCTCAAATAATACCTTTTTTCTTTTTATTGAAAAGGAATGATTTACACAGTCTTGGGATGCAAGAGGGTCAGGGTGCAAAGGGTTTGGATCCAAAGATAAGGGGGCAAAAGAGGTTAGTAGCACTTAATCATTCTCTAGTATAACAGTTATCAAGGGATTCAGTAGCATTTACTACAATTGAAAAGAGACTGAATTATAGATTCCCAATAACAACACTCACACCACAGTCAATTCACACTGATATATCAGATCTTTTTGGGTTTTTAAGCTTTTGTAGATTTTAGAACTAGTTGTGTAGTGAATATATTTTAATGTAGCTGTATTATATCCCTTACCCTTAACAGAGTAGTTACACATACCCAACCCTACTACCCCATTCCATATCAATCCCTCTAAACTCTGTTTTTACTCTTCTTTTCAAGGTAGAATTGTAGAAAAAAACATCCCAGGGCCTGGACCAGAAGATATCACCCAGACACAGTGACCTTCTAGGCAGAACTCTTTAGGAACTCCCAGGATTGTGTGTGCTGTGAAGAAGATGAAGATGAGGAAGAAGGGGTCCCAAAGGCACCAAACCCAGTTCCTGAAGGGGTGTGTCAGGGGGCAGAATGGGGCAGAACCAGGGCTGCATAAACCTG
>NW_020959337.1:4261-10046 GCF_003031625.1 Empidonax traillii
TTGTGTGACTTCCCCTTTTCCTTGATGTGGATAAAAAAGAAAAAAAAAAAAAGACTGCCAAAAACACGGGAGCAGAGGAGGGAAAAATAGGTGACCTCCTTCCCATATAGTTCCTCTCTGATGAAGTCTGAGCAGGTCTGGGCTGGGGGCAGAAAACAGGGCACAGGCAAACTGGGACGAAGCGGCCAGGCTGAGAAGAAAGCAAACTTGAAGCTTTTCCAACCCACACCTTGTCTCATTTCAGGCAACAATGAAGTGTCCTGTTTCCCAGGAGAGGGAAAAGATAAGAAAACAAAAAATACCCTCCTCATCCCTCCCCACAGACTTTGAGGGCCATCAGTCTGGAATGTGAGTCCCTGACCAGTTTTTTTGTGTTGCTCAATCACCCAAGGCAAGGCCAACCTGCCCATTCAACATCCCTCCCACAAAGTGGGGAAGGGGGGGAAGGAAAATATTCAATGCTCAGTTTCTTTTTTGTTAGAACAAGCAAATGTGTCTCACTGTGGGACGGCCATTTCAGCCCAGCACTCCTACAAGAGAACGACTGCCCTTCCACCCAGGAAAGAAAGCCCTGAGTCTGCGTCTCTCCAGTGCAGTTGCTGCAGCACTCTCGGCACTGCACGAAGAGCAAGAGTTTTGTGTGCAGACACCTTTGTCTCAGAGGTATCTTCATCTGTACTGGAAACTGAAACTTAAAAAAAATCTCTAAACCTAAACCTAACGCTAAACTCTAATGCTTAATGGTAAAACTATCCTTACTCTAACTGAAATGTTACCTAAACCCTAACCTTAACCTAATCCTAACCCTGACCTTAACCCCATCTGTAACCTTAACCCTAAATCCCAGCACCTCACATTAACTCTAACTGTGAATCACCATCTATCCAGTGCAATTTGTGTGTCACTCTCAGCACTACACAAAGAGCAAGAGCTTTCTGTGTGTGCACCTTTGGACTGGGAGGTATCTTAGACAGTACTGAACCCTAGATCTAAACTTAAAAAAAAATCTAAAGCTAAATTTAACCCCCAACTTATAACCGTAACTGTATCCCTTACTCAAACCCAAATGTTATGTAAACAATAACCTAACCTAATTCTAACCCTAACCCTAACCCCCAACTCCTAACCCTAACCTTAAAACCTAAGCCTAAACCTAAGCCTAAGCCAAAGCCTAAAGCTTAACCCCCTAACCCTAACCCTTAACTCTAACCCTAAACTCTAAACCCTATCCCTAACCCTAATCTTAACCCTAGCCCTAGCCCTAATCCTAACCCTAACCCTAACCCCTAAGACTAACCCTAATGAAAAGAGCATTGGTGACATCACTGGGGGCGAGTGTCATCACAGGGGATTGGTGAAAACAAAGAGACAGCTGTGATGTCACAGGGACATTGGTGACATCACAAGTACATGGCTGACATCAAAGTGACATCAGTGACATCACTGGGGATATTGGTGATATCACAGAGGACAGTGGTGACATCACAGGGACATTGGTGACATCACTGGGGATATCGGTGGTTTCTCAAGGACAGGGGTGACATCACAGTGGCACCAGTGATTTCATCAAGGACAATGGTGACATCACAGGAGACAGAGGTGACATCATTGGGGATCAGTAACATCACAGGGGACAGAGGTGACAACAAAGGAAAGCCCTGATGTCACAGGGAAATCAGTGACATCACAGGGACATGGAGCCATGTGGTGACATCACAGAGACAGCAGTGACATCATTGGAAAGCAGTGACATAACAGGGGACTGGTGACAACAATTGGAAAGTCATGATGTCACAGGGACACTGGTGACATCACAGGGGACATCAGTGACTGCACAAGGCCAGGGGTGACATCACAGACACCAGTGACATCATCGGTCACATCAGTGACAGCTGTGATATAACAGGGACATTGGTGACATCACAGGGGTCTAGTGACATCACAAGGATATCGGTGACATCACGGGGACAGCAGCAACATAATTGGGAACAAGTGACGTCAGAGGGGGCTGGTTAAAACGAGGGGACAACTGTGATGTCACTGGGAAATCGTTAACATCACAGGGACACCTCTGTGGACAGTGGTGACATCACAGGGACAGCAGTGACATCCTTGGGGACCAGTGTCATCACAGAGTACTGGTGAAAACAAAGGGACAGCTGTGATGTCACAGGACCGTCGGTGAAGTCACAGGGGACCAGAGTAACATCACAGAGACAACAGTAACATCATCAGATACAATGGTGACATAACAGGAGAGAGTGGTGACATCACAGGGATGGCAGTGACATCATTGGGGACCAGTGACATCACAGGGACTGCTGACAATGAAAGGATAGCTGTGATGTCACAGGGAAATCAGTGACATCAAATAGGACATTGGTGATAAGGGCAGGGTTGAAATTACAGAGACGAAAATGACATCGTCGAGGATATTGGTGACATCACAGGGGACATTGGTGACATCACAGTGACATGAGTGACATCACAGGGGATTGCTGACAACAAATGGACATGGGTGAAATCAAAGGGTGACTTCACAAGCACAAAGATGACATGGCAGGGGCATTGGTGACATCAGTGACATCATCAGAAACATTGCTGACATCACAGGGAACAGTGGTGACATCAGGGGGACATGAGTGACATCACTGGGGTCAGCGACATCACAGGGCACTGGTCACAAGAAAGGGACAGCCGTGATGTCACAGGGACATCGATGAAATCACAGGGGTCTGGTGACATCACAGGGACATCAGTCACATCACAGGCACATGATGCCACCAGTGGGTACATTGTTGACAACACAAGGGCCACTGGTGACATCACAGGGGACTGGTGACATCACAGGGGACTGGTGACATTACAGGGACATTGGAGAAATCACAGGGACAAGGTGCCACAGCTGACAGCAGTGGTGGCATAAGAGGGACCGCAGTGATATCGCTGGGGACCAGTGACATCACAGGGGACTGGTGAGAACACAGACTAAGCCCTGTTGTCACAGGGACATGGGTGACATCACAAGGGCCATCAGTGACTTCACAAGGGCAAGGGTGAAATCACAGTGACACCAGTGACATCATCTGGGACATTGCTGACATCACAGGGGACAGCGGTGACTTCACAGTGAGATGGGTGACATCACTGGGGACCAGTGACATCACAGGGAGGGGTTGACAATAAAGGGACAACTGTGATGTCACAGGGACATCAGTGACTTCACAAACACAGGGTTGAAATTATAGAGACACAAATGACATCATTGGGGACATTGGTGACATCACAAGGGAGTAGTGGCAATAACGGGAAAACCGTGATGTCACAGGGACATCAGTGACACCACAGGGCATATCAGTGACTTCACAAGGCCAGGGGTGACATCACAAAGACAGCAGTGGCATCATGGGTGACACTGGTGACATCACAGTGACACTAGTGACATCATTGGGGACATTGGTGACATCACAGGGGACTGTGATAACACCACGGAGACACCAGTGACATCAACGGGGCCATCTGTGACATCACAGGGAACATCAGTGCCATCACAAGGCCAGGTGTGACAACACAGAGACACCGGCGACATTATCAGTGGCACTGGTGGCATCACAGGGGATAGTGGTGACATCACAGGGGACTGTGGTGACATCACAGAGATACCAGTGACATCATTGGGGAACCAGTGATATCCAAGCAACAACAGAGGGACAGCAATGATGTCACAGGGACAGTGATGACATCAAAGGTGTCTAGTGGCATCACAGGGACATTGGTCACATCACAGGGACATGGTGACACTGCTGGGGACAGTGGTGATATCACCGAGACAGCAGTGACATCACTGGAGACCAGTGACATCACAGGGGACTGCTTACAGCAATGGGAAAGCCGTGATGTCACTGGGACATTGGTGACATCACAGGGGGTGGAGGTGACAACACAGAGACACCAGTGATATCATTGGGGACATTGGTGACATCACAGGGGACAGTGGTGACATCACAGAGGAACCTGTGAAATCATAGGCAATTGTTGTCAACAAATGGAAAGCTGTGATGTCACAGGGACATCAGGGACATCACAGGGACATCGGTGACAACACGGGAACTACCGTGGTGCTACCATTGGGGACAGTGATGACATCACAGAGACAGCAATGGCATCACTGGGGACCAGAAATATCACTGGGGACTGGTAACAACAAAGGGAAAGCCGTGATGTCACAGGGGCATCAACGACATCACAGGGGATGTGGATAACAACACAGAGACACCAGTGATATCACGGGGACATTGGTGACATCACAGGGGACAGTGGTGACATTAGAGGGACAGCAGTGACATCATTGTGGAGCAGTGACATCACAGAAGACTGGTGAGAACAAAGGGGCAGCTGTGATCTCCCACGGACATCAGTGACATCATTGGGGAGATCGGTGACTTCACAAGGACAGGGGTGACATCGCAGAGACACCAGTGACATCATCAGTGACACTGGTGACATCACAGGGACAGCAGTGACATCACTGGGAACCAGTGATGTCACAGGGGATTGGTGACCACAAAGGGACAACTGTGATGTCACAGGGCTATTGGTGACATCAAAGGACACAGGGGATACAACACAGGGGACAGAGGTGTCATCACAGGGACATCGGTGACATCACTGGGGACAAGTGACGTCACAGGGGACTGGTGACATCAAAGGGACAGCTGTGATATAAAGTGGATGCTGGCGGAGGAGCTTCCAGAACAAACAGCACACAAATCAGGATGATTTACACAAATGTTCCGCTTTATTTACATAACCCAACCTCTTATACACTTTCACTGCCCCCGGGGCGTGATCACTTTCAAACTATTGGTAATTTGCTGTAACCCACGAACCGAGCGTGCATTACTGACACACTGCCTATTGGCTGCACACAGGTGTCCATGTGATATGAAGACATTGTTTTTCTCCTAAAACTCCTCCTTGTTTTTGTCCCAGGTTTCTCTTTGTTTACATTCCTGCAGTCTGGTATCACTGCTCCTGTATCTTTCCACTGCCTGCAAAGAGGTTTCTGGCTATGTCAGGGCCAGGCCTAACTGAGGCCAGTTAGTATGGTTTGTCCATAGTGTGTCTTTTTTCAGCTCAGCACCCCACACATGGACATCAGTGACATCACTGGGGACATCGGTGACTTCACAAGGACAAGGGTGAAATCACAGAGACATCTGTGACATCATCACTAACACAGGTGACATCACAGGGACAACCATGACATCACAGTGAGTACCAGGTTCACAAGGATACGTCTGGAATAAAGACAGGTACAACAGTCATTCAAACACTACAAAATATCTTTTATTGCAGTGAGAGTTGAAAAAACTATTAGCAAAGAGAATTAAAAGCTAAAAAAGAATACAAAAAACACTATCTACTGGCGTTCATACAATACTACGAACAGCTTTTATTACAGAATTAGCTAGTAAAAAGGGAATTAAAGGGATAAAAAAAAAAAGGATATAAAATGTTTACTTTTTTGGTTGCTTCCTATCAATAAACTGTGCTCACCTGCACACACAGGCCAGGCCTACCAGGCTCTGCAGGGCTGGTTGGTGCCCGTGCTTGGCGGGTGTCCCCGCGGAGCAGCACAGTGTGGATGGAAGGATGAGCATCGCTCCCCCCAGCAGTGCTGACACCCCATTCCATCAGCTCTACATTACACTACGGAGGGCCAGGACGCAGCACAAGGTGGGGCTTGAGTGGCAGCCAAACAGCGCCCGTTCATCCCCTCATG
>NW_020959337.1:16673-17708 GCF_003031625.1 Empidonax traillii
CCCCGCCCCCTTTGCCGCGCGGGGCACGCCGGGAGTTGTAGTTGCAGCCGCTCAAAGCTCGCGGCGAGATTTGGGCCTGGAGTCCTTTTTCCTCTGCAGGTTTTTAGGCAGCAGCGTGTTTGGGGTTTATGAGGACATGGCCTTTATGAGGAGAGCCTCTTAGGAGGTGTTTGGGCTTTCTGAGGACAGAGCTTTATGACCTGCATGGGCTTTATGCAGAGAGATCTTTTATGATGAGAGCTCTGTCATGAGGTGTATGGGGTGTATGAGGACAGTGCTTTTATGACATTTATGGTGTTTATGAGGGCAGAGCCTTTATGATGTTTGCCCCTCTGAGGTGCACAGGCTTTATGAGGACAGAGCCTTTATGAGGTTTATGGCATTTATGAGAACATCTCCTTTATGGTGACAGCCCCATGAGGAGGTTTATGGGCCTTATCACGACAGGGGCTTTATGAGGCCTGCACTGTTATGAGGTGTGTGAGGGTTATGAGGACAGTGCCTTTATGAGGCTGCTCCATTGTGAGGTGGAAGGGGTTTATGAGGAGAGAGACTTTATGAGAAGAGCCTCTTGTGAGGTTTATGGGCATTCTGAGGAGAGCACCATTATGACAGGTAAGGGTGTTATGAAAACAGCTTTTATGATGAGAGCTCTTTTATGAGGTGTTTGGGCTCTATGAGGCCTTCACCATTATGAGGTTTATGGACTTTATGAGAGCAGTGTCTTTATGAGGCTTGCACTTTTATGAGGTGGGTGGGGTTTATGAGGGCAAAGCTTTTATGACGTTTATGGGTTTTATGAAGACATGGCCTTTATCATGGCAGCCCCTGATGAAGTTTATACCCAGATAAGTTTAATAAGGGGAGTCACTGAGGCACCATTATAGACTTGCATTAGAACTTTGGAAATGTCCTTCAGGGCAAGCATGTTCCAAAGATATTGAATTTCAGTCCAAAATGTGCTGCTGTCCCTCTAAGACCATTCTCTAGGCCTCTCTAAGTATTTTGCTCATAGTGTGAGACTTGGCAGATGCT
>NW_020959338.1:0-2160 GCF_003031625.1 Empidonax traillii
TCTGAGGGTCTCACCTGGTCTGCTGGGGCTCTGACAGAGCTCACCTGGTCTGAGGGTCTCACCTGCTCTGAGGGTCTCACCTGCTCTGAGGGTCTCACCTGGTCTGAGGGTCTCACCTGCTCTGAGGGTCTCACCTGCTCTGACAGAGCTCACCTGGTCTGAGGGTCTCACCTGGTCTGAGGGTCTCACCTGGTCTGCTGGGGCGTGGTGGTGCGGCCGAAGTGGTCGAAGGAGATGCGGAACCAGGCGTAGACGTCAGCGTGCACCTGGTGGTACCTGTCGCAGAGCTGGCGCGGGCTCAGCCCCTCCTGCAGCGCCCGCGTCTCGGTGGCCGTGCCGTACTCGTCGGTGCCGCACACGAACAGCGTGTTCCACCCGCGGGCACGGCTGTACCTGGGGACAGGTAACTGTCACACCTGGGCACACCTGTGTGTTCCACCCGCGGGCACGGCTGTACCTGGGGACAGGTACCTGTCTGTCACACCTGGGCACACCTGGTACACCTGCGTGTTCCACCCGCGGGCACGGCTGTACCTGGGGACAGGTACCTGTCTGTCACACCTGTCACACCTGGGCACACCTGGTACACCTGTCACACCTCTGTGTTCCACCCGCGGGCACGGTTGTACCTGCGCAGGGCACACCTGTCACACCTGGGCACACCTGTGTGTTCCAGCCACGGGCACGGCTGTACCTGGGGACAGGTACCTGTCTGTCACACCTGGTACACCTGGGAACACCTGTCACACCTGTGTTCCACCCGCAGGCAGAGTAGCACCTGGGGACAGGTACCTGTCACACCTGGGCACAACTGGCACACCTGTGTGTTCCACCTGCGGGCGTGGCAGTACCTGTACACAGGGACCTCTCACACCTGGGCATGGCACATCTGTCAAATCTGGGCACAGGTTACCTGTCACACCTGGGCATGGGCACACCTGTCACACCTGGGCACAGGTTACCTGTCATACCTGTGTGTCCCACCCCTGCAGCCAGCAGTACCTGGGGGCACACCTGTCACACCTGTGCACAGGAACCTGTCACACCTGTGCATGGACACCTGTGCCACCTGTGCAGGTGTGCTGCCAGCACAGTCCCCCCTCAGTTCCAGGGAGGGGCAGTACCTGGGGGAGCACACCTGGAGCACCTGGGCAGGTGCTGTGAGCAGCACAGCCCCCCCAGATCACACCTGGGCACACCTGGGCAGGTGCTGTGAGCAGCACAGCTCCCCCAGATCACACCTGGGCACACCTGGGCAGGTGCTGTGAGCAGCAAAGCCCCCCCAGATCACACCTGGGCACACCTGGGCAGGTGCTGTGAGCAGCAAAGCCCCCCCAGATCACACCTGGGCAGGTGCTGTGAGCAGCACAGCCCCCCCAGATCACACCTGGGCACACCTGGGCAGGTGCTGTGAGCAGAACAGCCCCCCCCAATTACACCTGGGCAGGTGCTGTGAGCAGCACAGCCCCCCAGATCACCCCCAGTCACACCTGGGCAGGTGCTGTGAGCAGCACAGCCCCCCAGATCACCCCTGGTCACACCTGGTCACACCTGTCCACCCGCTGTGTCCCCCCAGCCGGGGTGCCGTGGCCTCACCTGGCGAAGGTGTCGGCGCTGAGGACGCAGCCGATGATGTTGCCCAGGTGGGGGACGTTGTTGACGTAGGGCAGGGCGCTCGTGATCAGCACGTTCCTCTCGCCCTCCACAGGTAACCTGGGGGGGGGAGGGGCGTCAGGGGGGACCCACACCCCCCACACCCCCCACAGCACCTGGGCACCCACACCAGGTAACCGGGACAGGTGGCACCGGGAGCTCACACAGGTGTCACTCACACAGGTGTCACTCACACAGGTGTCACTCACACAGGTGTGTCACTGACAGGTGTCACACACACAGGTGTGTCACTCACACAGGTGTGTCACACACTCACACAGGTGTCACTCACACACTCACACAGGTGTCACTCACACAGGTGTCACAGGTGTCACTCACACAGGTGTTGGTGGCTCCCGGGGGGGTGGCAGTGCCCCAGGTCCCCATGCCCAGGTATCACTCACACAGGTGTCACTCACACAGGTGTCACTCACACAGGTGTCACAGGTGTCACTCACACAGGTGTCCGTGGCTCCCGGGGGGGTGGCAGTGCCCCAGGTCCCCGTG
>NW_020959338.1:8267-10052 GCF_003031625.1 Empidonax traillii
GATGGGATGGGATGGGATTGATGGGATGGGATGGGATGGGATGGGATGGGATTGATGGGATGGGATGGGATGGGATTGATGGGATGGGACAGGGTGGGATGTCCCAGGATTGGTTTGGGATGTCCCAAATCCAATTTCAGTGGCTTTAACCCAAATTTTGTGGGATTTAACCCAAATTTTGTGGGATTTAACCCAAACATCCATGGCTTTAACCCAAATTCATGTGGACTTTTAACCCAAACTGTGAATTTAAACCCCATTTCAGCGTCTTTAACCCAAATTTACGTGGACTTTTAGACCCAAATTCCTGTGGATTTAACCCACCTTTCCATGGATTTCATCCAAATTTGTGCCAATTTAACCCAAATTTGTGTAAATTAAACCCAAATTTGTGTCAATTAAACCCGAATATCAACGGATTTCACCCGAATTTTGTGACTTTCAGCCAAATTCCACGAGTTTAACCCGGATTTCCGTGGATTTGCCCCCCCTTGGAGCCACAACCCCCCGTCAAGTTGAACCATTTCTTTTATTTCTCCACTTAAATATTTCTCTTTAAATACAGCAGAGCCCTGGGAGCTGCAGGGAAGCAGGAAAAGGGATCAGGGGAGAAGCTTTGGGGTCCCAGGGGGGATTAAATGTGGAATTCCAGAGGAAAACACTGAAATAAAAAAAAGGGAATTTGGAATTAAAAAAAAAAAAAGAAAAAGAAATTTGAAATAAAAAAGGAAATTTGGAATTAAAAAGGAAATATTGAAAGAAAAAAAAAGGAGGCAGAAAGGAAACAAAAACTGAATTAAAAGTGGAATTAAAAAATATTTAACAATTAAAATTAATTAATTAATTAAAAATTAATTAAAAAAATTAATTAAAAATGGAATTAAAAATTCATAGGGAAAGATAAATTAAAAATTAGAAAGGGGAATTAAAAGTTATAAAAAGAAGTAAAAATTAAAAGTGAAAGAAAAACATTTTAAAAAAAATTACAGAATAAAAATTAAAAGTGGAAAAAAATGAATTGTTGTGTAAGAAAATAGAAATTAAAAGGGAAATAAAAACGGGATTAAGAGTCACATAAAGAGATTAAAAAATAAAAGAGGGAATTAAAATTAAAAAGCAAGCTAAAGGAAATCAAAAGGAAATCAAGAGCAAGGGAAGAAGGAAATAATTGAAATAAAAAAGGGAGAAAGGAGGGAAAAAGGAACGAAAGAAAAAAGGAAATAAAAATTATGGAAATGAAAATTAAAACGAATGAAAGTGGAATTAAGTCACACAAGGAGATAAAAGGAACAAAAATTGAAGAGGAAATAAGAGAAAGGAAAAAAAAAGTTGAGTTAAAAATGAAAATTTAGAAAAAGGAAATCAAAAGGAAATTAAAAGGAAATAAAAACTAAAATAAAAAGGAAATTCCAAAATAACTTAAAAAGGAACCAAAAACGGGACCAAAAAAGCTGCGAAGCCACTTTTGGGGGGGGGAAGGGGGGGCAGAACCTTTTTGGGGGCAGCACCAAGGAGGGTCCCAAAAACCCCCCGAACAGCAAAAAATCCCTCCAGAGCCACCCCGGGGAGGGAAAATCCAGGAGAGATCCCGGGAATTCCGGGCCCTGGGAAGCACCACCCGGGGGGACCCGGCACGGGGGGGGCTTTGGACCCCCAAAAAACTCCTTTAAACCCCCTAAAACCCCCCTAAAACCTCCTTTAAAACCCCTAAAACCCCCAAAAAAACTCATTTAAACCCCTTAAAACCCCCCTGACCCCCCAAAAAATTCCTTTAAACCCCTTTTT